>NC_047110.1:43468095-43768095 GCF_902500255.1 Thalassophryne amazonica | reverse complement strand
ACTGTGAAATAAAAAGAACCCTCAACTCCATGAAAATTTGATACACCATAAGCAAATAAAGAGCTTAACCACTTGCTATGCATTACATAGAGATTTGTTTAAATTCCAACAGAGAACAGAGCTTGCAATTTCACTTTTATATATAAAAAAAAAAACCTTGAGATGTTTGTTTTATTATGAAAAAGCATAACAAACATGACTGCTACCATCTCACAAGAGACCAGAGATCTAATCATGAGATAAAACCATTAGTACAGACAAGTGCCAATTATGGGTTGTCTCATTCTCACTCATGCACATAAACCTCCTAATCCAATGACAAAAGATTGCAGCATTATTTGTTTACTTGTCGTCTCTCTTGAGATTTAGATCGATATCTGGTGCTTATGTTTGCAGGCCTTATCGTAGCTTGAGACGGCTCATTCTGAGCCCCGTCTCCAACAGACTATATTCTCCCAACTGGCCAGCCAGGGTGCTCAGTCGGCCACGATTCAAAAGGTAGCATTTACAGACTGATGAGTGGAGGCTGGTTCCACTTCGGGTAGACGGGTACAGCCCATAAGAGGTGACTTACTGGGCAATTAAGAGTCACAGAACAATTTGAGAGGACAATGAGTGCACACATTTAACAAGCTCCCCCTGCCAGGAGCCCAGCAGGGGTTTGTTGTTGGGCCTAATGGTTGCCTTGTAGACATAGTGTCTGTCATGGTAATGGGTTGCCTGCCCTTGCCTCAATTATTATGTGGAGGTGACAGAACGAGATGAATGATGAGGCACCTGATTGTCAGAACAAGAGTAGACATTCTAACCAGTAGTTAGAATGTCATGGTAGATATGTACGCAGAACTAAATCATGACTTAATACACTCAGCACACATGCCTCAACCAGGATAGAAAAACACTAAACATGCTACATACACTGGAATTAAATTTCATTCCAATTTTCATGAACTATAATGCATCCAAATCTGCACAACATTCCAGCAACTGATTGTCATGGGATATGTAAAAAGTGACTGTTTCTGTGAGGACCAGTAAATTTGTTTTTGAACAATTGAATGAAATCTGCGCACACACACACACACACAAAGTTTGCTCAGTATGTAAAATAAGGAGAAACGATCGAAAGTCCATATCTAATCACTGTTAAATATCAAAATTTAACAGGTTCTTGGTCTTGAAAGCATTGATACACACCAACTTTTGTGATTGGCTAAATGGTCAAGAGTGACATGACAAAATCCCAACAGACATAATCCCAGTGGACAGAATCCCAACTCATTACAAAAGAGGACAAAATCCCAGTCTCATGAATAAATATAAATGTAAAATACACGTATAATAGGGTTAGGGTACTACATTAATGTAGTTGACACCTCTAAACAACTATCTCAACACAGTGCTCAGGTTTGGTCACTTGATAATTTGATCAGTACTTTGAAAAACATGAAACCTCTTAACAAGCGAGATGTGACTTTAGAACGAGACTGGGATTTTGTCCATTTTTGTAATAAGGGGTTGGGATTCTGTCAATTGGGATATTGTCCGCTGGGATTTTGTCATGGAACTAACAAAAACACCAAGATTACAGGAGAAAAAATATGGCAATAAGTAACAGCAGTGGTGGGCACAGTTCTGATAATCCGCTAATTAGCGAAGATAACATTTTTGTTAGCAGATTAGCTTTTCAGATAACTTTGAAAACCATCAGTGGACCTTTTAGTCCGCTAACTTTTTTTCTGCTGAATGGTCAGAAACATCTGTAAAACCTAAAATCTTACATGTTAATTTCTGTTGTGTGCTTTGCAATAAACAGACCGCTGTGAGAAGCTCAGTCCTCACATTGGGGCAGACCAGCTGCTATGGCAAAGAAGAAGAAGAAGAAGAAAAAAACATTTACTTTTAACATGCCAATAATCAGAGTGGCCAGGAGTCATGAAGTGCAAAGCAATTTTCACTAATGGTTTCATTTAAACCAACTAATTCCACACAAGTTATCAAAATTAACGCCACCTCTGCCATTTTTACAAAGTGAAAATACCAACTATGTTTTAAAGTAATGCACGAATTCTGAAGGTGTGACGTTAAACAGACACACGTGCCGAAAGGCATTATGGGAAAATTCAAATGACCTGCTCTCATCACTTCCTCCTCCCCCCGCTATCAAAATGCAGAGAACATTGCCATCTACTGGATGGGAGTTTAAATAGCCCAACATATTTAGAACGTCTCAATATAAGTGGATCACAGGTATTGTAAAAACCAACACAAGTTACTGTAACTTTATAGGGGGTGTCAATATTGGCATGTTTTGTTTATTTCAGTCTACGACAGTATATCATTTTAAAGTACAATTTGTCTCCTTGAGATATCCAATAATCCCTTGCACACCAGGGAGTTGCTGCAGTCAACATAACATTGAGAAACTACATGATGACAATTGCAAATGAACATTATATGACCAAAATGTAACTTTTATGACTTTCATAACATTTTTAAGAAACTGCAGCATGAGATTATGAAAACTTGCTAAAACAAATATTCCGTGTATTCACCGTATTGCATGTATCAGTATTAATAAATGTACGCATATATATTTGTCTTTGATGTTGCATTTAATAGCACCTACTAAAAAATGGATTTGCAATTTCAGCATTTATGACTATATTCCAGGACCTTCACTTCCATATTACTGTTGCATACCTTAAGATTTTTAACTTCCTTTGTAGTTTGTAATTTCCAATTTCTTACTTTTTCACAGTTACCATTTTTTCCAGTCCTAAGTTCTAGTTCGAATCTAGTCCAGTTCTAGGTATCGCCATAGGACTGCTATATGTGAACTTACAAGTCTTCAATAGTTATCTGCATGCTTTTTCACACCCTTAAAAAAATAAAATTTTGCACAGGCTTTTTTTTGTCATTACGTCACCAAATGACATCATAACGTAAACGTTCTGACAGATCCTGGACCCTCTCATCAGGCCCTTTATTTTGGTGTATTGCATGATATGCATTACTCAAATATGAAATTTGACCTACTTTAGGTCATCTTTGATCTCAAGATAAACCCTGAAGGTCAAGGTTGATCGCTTATCCCAGGTAATGTCTTATGGGCAAGGACATGCACTATATTCATGCCATATTTGGAGGCAAAATTTCAAAAACTGTGACCAGGAAAGTTGTTTTGGTGATTTTATTTTTTCACATTGCTGTATCCTTGACGTCTGACCTTGATCCTTTTGTGTACTGAAAGGTATCTCCATAAGGCTGCTGAAAGGTACTGTACATCTGCATGCCTTTGCACAGCCCCATTTCACTATATTATATTTATTTGACAGTGAACATAGCTTTGCCTATTTGACTCCTTTACTTCTTACAGACATATTTTTCCTTTTATTGGTGTTTATGCACCAATGACACCAGATCAAATTCCTTGCATGTGAGAACGAACTTAGAAATAAATTCCATTCTGATATGTGAACTTGCAAGAGTCTGCAATGTAAACTGCGTGCTCCAGAGCGAGTTAAAGATTAAAAATGCAATGATTACAAAAGCAAAAAAAAACAACAAAAAAAAAACATACACACTGAGTAACTATCTCGCAAAACTTCTTTGGGCAATATAACAAAATGGAGACGTTATTTTAAAAGCTGCTTTTTGAACGTTTTGAATGCACATTCAAAAATCAGTATTTAAAATAATGTTTCCGTTTTGCTTTTTTGCCAAAAGACAAAAATGGAAAAATTAGAAAAGCTCAGAAGACACTATTTTTTGGAGATAATGTGCCACAATCCTGACAGAAGTTGAGTTGAAGGCAGAGCTGCGATCGGAACCTGAGAGCAACTGGACCTGGACATTATTCTCTGGCCGAGTGGAACTTGAAAATGATCTGTGGCTGTGGATCTGAGTGAGGACGAGTGGACCGTTGCATGGCTGGCAATCGTAATTCTGATCACACGTGCATGACATGTGCGTGAGGGCTTCTTTTGGCTGTGGACTAATTTGGAAATCTTTACACTGGGGTAAGTGGAATGTTAATTTTTTTGTTGATCTTTTGTGTTATTTTCAAAGGAGCTTTCAATGAATGTATTTTTATTTTTTTTATTTTTTTTACTGTGGATGGGTGTTTGTGTGTGTGTGTATGCACGCACACAGAAGCTGTTTGAACCCACAATTTAGATGGACTTCTGGCTGAATTTGAACAATATATTATCAGTATTAAGCTTGTAGACTCTCAAATGTCATAAAACTGTCAATCTCTATAAGGAACTTTTAAAAACAGAATTAATGTTGAATAATTCCTTAAAAAACAAAACAAAACAAAAAAAAAACAGCTGTTTATTGCCGCTTAATGGACGTGGAATGTCTCTGCGATGACACACACACACACACACACACTATATATATATATATATATATATATATATATATATATATATATATATATATATATATATATATATATATATATATATATATATATATATATATATATATATATATATATATATATATATATATATATATATATATATACGCATAAGTAAAATCTTTCACAGTTATATACAACACTTAGCATTTTTAACAGGCTGCGTTTATAATTGCTGCAGGTGCACAAAACCTCACTGCTGCTGCTTTTACCGTGACTGCATCAAAATGAACAGTTATCACTTAAAAATGAGTCGTCATAACATGACATCACATTTGTGTATACTTTGGAATTAATCTGTGTCTCAGTTCATACGCTGGGACGTTTCTAATAGTCATGTCACCTGTCGGAAACACCCGAGTACTCACGAGTACTTTGTTTTCAGAAGTCTCTGTAGCTTGTTTCCCACAAATGCTGTATACTCTGAAACCAGTTACGGAAGTGCACAAAATAATCCCGGTGGATCATCGGATGGTCACTAACAGCCTAAATCTAAATTATGATTTCAGTGAGACATGTCATTTAAGTTTGATCTATTATATAATTGTTTTTGATGCATGGGTGGTATGTGTTGGATGTGTTGTTTGCGCAGCAGACCTCTCTGTCCAAGACAAATTTCTCCCTAGGGAGACTAATAAAGACTTTATATTTTGTCTCGTCAGACCAAATTCACACTTGTGAAGGCAGAAATGTTGTATGAATAATGAAAATGCAGATTTTATATTAGATCATTTTCTCTGTCTACTATTCATTAAATCTGGACAAACTTTAAATTTCAATGATCAGTTCTGTGGGACAGCGGGGCAATTTCCATTTACCATATTTTATAATTCAGCACTTAAATTAAGCTCAGGTAGAACATTTGCCACTAATTTAGGTCAGTGTACCAGTTTTAAAAAGTACAACTTGACATTAAATCAAGCTGAGAGGCTTTGAGTTCAAGGGGATAACCTGCTGCCTGTACAGACAGATTTTCCTCTTACATTATACGAATTGGACCCCCTCCAGTGGCAGAGTTTTTGAGCACACCTCAGACATCAAACTCAGAAAAGTGGAGGACAGAAGCAGCTGGCCTTCCTCGTGGCACAATGTAATCACATACAAGTGGTCTCCTCCCTGCACATAAGAGACATGTAGACTGATGTTGTATCAGGTCAGACAGTGCAGACTGTCAGTAAGATTCAACTGTCACATCCAGTCTCTAGGACTAGTGTGCAGACACCTTGAAATGAGCAAAGAGGTCACCTTGGCATTTGCAGACATCTGTGAATTTACTCAGTACAGCAACGCACTAAAAGTCACAAAGGTTTCAACATTATTTGAGAAGCAACTTCCTTAAGCTAAACATAAGTCAGACAGTGTGATGCACTGCAAAAACAGATGTCAGATCAATGCTATTTAAATGTGACATGACCTTTTAGAGACATGTTAATAGTTTACTCAAATACAACAAAACCTCCATGGAAATGCTTATTCAAGAACATTAACTTTAGCAAAAGGAATAGAAAAAAATGTGGGGTATATGATCATCTCTACACCTCAGGACAACTGAACATGTGTGTGCATTAAACCAAAGTAAGACAATCATATCGTGAACATTCGACAGAGAGCTAACCAGTGCAAGAAAGTCAGTAAAACAAGATGAGGTGAGCTGAATGGTATTGCCATTCATAGGCATCTGTCTGCTTCTCCATCCGTCTGCAGTTCTGTGGAAATAAAGACAAAATGGATTAATTAATGACAGAACAGATTCAGATTGATGCTGATAATTGTTATATTGAGATATTTTTGATATTGAGATACTGCTGATAAATTGAGAAACTTTCAAGTACCAGATATGGAAGGTTCACATAACAGAGTTGAAACAACTGATTAGCAGAAAGATAATCAATTACTTAGGTCAATTATTCAAGTCATTTTGAAGGGGAAAATACTGTTGTTTGATTGGCCAAGGATTTCAAAATGTTGAGGATTTGCTCTTTCTGAATGTATGATTGTTGACAGAGGAGCTGGAATTTATTGCTTAAATTTTTCACCATTTTTGTGACTTTTTCTTAAGAATCATTCGACTAACTGACAGGTTCTTGACAACAGCTGCAGCTCCAAATATTTAGTCCTAGGGATTAATGTTTAAAAATCATTTTTAACACATTTAAAGTTGACCTTCACAGCATTCCATTTAATTTGTAAATATTTAAAGGTTTCAAATCAAATTACTTGAACTACACATGGCTCAAACAAAACATGTCTTATAGTACACGAGGGCTATGGTTATATGAAAATAAAAGTACAGACTGAGTGTATGGTGGCTGGTTATGTACACACTCATTTTGATTTAGCAGATTTTACGAGTCTTTGTCAGTGAGAGAGGGGGGTCACAGCCCAGATATGCTCCATTGTCAAAACAGTATTGCAGCAGAGCGCTGAAGCATGGGTCCTGAAACAGAGGCATTTAGAAAACTTGTAAAAATCAAGCACATTAAACACTTTCATCTAATGTGTGATCAAATTACACATTTTTGTCACTCACCATGATAAGAATGTGAGGGTTTCCAACAACAACGAGCAGAGCTTTGGAGCGAGTGACAGCCACGGTGAAGCGTTTGGGGCTGACCAGAAAACCAAGTGCACTGTGCAAGTCATCATTCTGTATCGATTCATTAGAGCGTACCTATATCACAGAGAGTTTAAGCTTTAAGAATTTCACAAATCTCCAAATGTGTCAACACGTGCACACAGGTTCCTTGAATTCTGTATCTCTGAAATAAGACAACTGAGTCATATTAAGCAGTTTCCCCATAAACACTAGGGGCAAATTTCCACTAATCTGCTCACCACTAATTTGCAAATTAAACTTTTTCGTTAGCAGATTATGCATTTAATTAACTCTGAAAACCATTAGTGGACAAATTAGCTTCAACTAAATGTAGTTTGGCTTCCTTCAAGTCCACCAACATTTATGAAAAAGAGAATTAGGATAGTCTGCGAGATGATGAAAGTTGTATAAGTTGTAAAGATGTGGCAAAAGCTAAGGGAAGGGCATATAGCAAGCTGTAGATGAAGTTGAACAGGAAGGGAAGAAGAAGGAAATGTACTGATTAGGCAGACAGAGAGACCGAGCTGAAAAGGATGTACAGCAGGTTAGAGATAAAAGATGCACATTTTAACATGGTGACAAGTGAGGAAAGTGTCTTGAGAAGGTGGAGGGAGTACTTTAAGGAGCTGATGAATGAAGAAAATAATTGTGAGAAGGCTGCATAATGTGGAGAGAGTAAATCATTAATTGGAACAGATTAGTAAGGAAGAATGAAGCACAGCTATGAAGAGGATGAAGAGTGGAAAGGCAACTGGTCCAGATGACATTCCAGTGGAGATATGGAAATGTTTTGGAGAGAGATGGCAGTTTAATTTTTAACCAGATTGATTAATAAAATCTTGGAAATTGAGAGGATGCCTGAGGAGTGGAAGCAAAGCGTGCTGGTTCCTTTTTTTTTAAGAACATAACATTGGTCAACCAGGCTTAGGGCCCTGTCCCACTGGTGTTTAGACGGATTTGCGTATGGATTGCGCACAAAATTGTCTCATATTCGCCAAACATCCGCAATATCTGTGTAACATGCCTGTATGAGTCGGCCGTCATCCAAACATGCCCGTGATCATCCGCAGAGGCACGCATGTCCGCAGCCAGGATTTTTGGGCTGTTCAAAAATCTGAATGCAGATGACATCCGCCTTACATACTCCATATATACTCAATTCATACACAATACATACTCACTCTATGCGCTGTTTATCTGCCGTTAACCGCTGATATCCGCAACTGACGGGGATTTGCGGCTTGGCAGCAGACTGGGACAGTGTGTAAAACAGATATACACACTGATGTAATGCCCACCATGTCCACATCACAAACTAAAATATGTTGTAGCGAATGCATACAGATTGGCCACAAATAAAGTGTTGTTATTACATCTGCTTTGCAGCTGATTTGCGGACAATCTGTGAATGCATAACAAACACGTCACATAAACCCAAAGTATTATATGTGGCAGAAAGCGACATACCTGCCAGTCAGTGCCGGTCCGGCTGTGTAAATCCACAAAGACGCAATAGCTGCTGCAATCCAGGACTTTATTTAACACAAACAAAAGGAAGAGTTGGTGTTTTAGCCACAACTCACTCAAAAAAAAAAAAATAAATAAATAAACACAGTCTCACACCCCGAGCGGCTTCCCGCTCCCGCTCCCCAAACTCATGAACAGTTAACCCTCGCATGACAACACTCATCTTATCAACTTGTCCAAGTCCAGCAAATGCTCCAGAGGCTGTACTGTTGGTGTGAATAGTGATGCCGAAAGGAGCGAGTGTGCTTCTTTTATGACCGCAATGCAGATGCCGTGCATGTGCAACACGTGTGCGATGTATTCATAATACACACATGCTGTGATAATCTCAATGTGTCGGATCAGTTTCCTCACTACATGCGTTATATAACTGTGATTGTTCATCATATATTCGCTATATATTATTAATATATCCGTAATTCATACTGGGACATTTGTCATTTTTGGCCATTTTTGTTGCGGATGACAACGAAGACCCGCAATTTGTATACTCAATTCATGCGCAATTTAATCCTCTCCCCAGTGGGACAGGGCCCTTAGAAAAGAGGTGAAGATATGTGAGCAACAATATGGTTTCATGCCAAGAAAGAGCACAACAGATGCAACATCTGCTCTATGACTACAATGTTTTCAGATGACACTGTGATCTCCAGTGAGAGTAGAGAGCAGGTTGCAGTGAACCTGGAGAGGTGGAGATATCTGAAAGAATGAAAGGGAAAATTTACGTCATTGTAGTGAGCCTAGCTATGCTGCACAGCTTAGAGACTGTGGTGCGAACAAAAAGAAAAGGAGGCAGAGCTGGAGGTGGGAGAACTGAAGATGTGATTCTCTTTGGGAATGATGAGGACAGACAGAGGGATAGCAAAGATAAGATGGTTTGGACATGTGCAGAACAGGCATCCATAGCATACAGGGAGAAAGATGCTGAGGCTGGAGCCACCAGGCAGGAGGCAAAGAGGGACGTCAAAGAGAGGGTTTTTTTTTTTGTTGTTTTTTGTTTTTTTAAATGGAGGTTGAGTTAACTTAGTCCCTACCACCTCATACTGTTGGAAAGGTGTGTGTGTATAAATAAAATATTCAACAAAATGTTAATGATATTACTGCTTGGAGGTGGTCTGTTGATTTGCCAGTGCTCTTGGCTAACTGCCCAGCTGGCGTGTTACACATCTGAGTATCTCAGGATTGACACATGCACACTCGGGTGGTCCTGAAAAACTAACATCAACTTTTTCAAGGTGTTTCTTCATTTTTTTCATTCCTTTAGTGGTAAAAATAAATTGGGTGAAACTTCATGAGATTTAAAAAAATATTAACCGCTGCTGCCTGGCCCGTTTTTTTGTGACGTGCAAGTGACATTTTGAGTTATAGAATGGATACATTAGTGCAATAGTGGCAGATTTTGTTACATGTGCCCCAGGTCACATTTTTGAGGCATTTAACGTCAACATGGACTTCGTCATCAAGGACCCTCAGAGTGGGCGCCATCATTCTAGTCATGAGCAGCAGGTCCTGGATAACATTGCTGCTGTCAATGATTTTGCTGAGCAAGGAGTTGCACTTATGTACGATTACAACCAGATCCTAACAAAGGATGAACAGCAGTGCCAATACCTGCTGCAAGTTGCTGAGTGGCATCGACGTCAGTTCCCAGAGGTGAAGGAAACCTAAACCAAATGTCACTCCCCATGACTGTTTGTTTTCACCAAATAGGTGGACATGTAATACTTTTTATCTCTCCTGTATGGTCAGTTGACAGAGAAAGGACTGTTTTTTCAATTTGTATTTCATTTGTGAACAGGTATATTACTATTGCTGGTTTGCTCTAATATGTGAAACCATTGCAATTTCAACCCCGCGTGTGAAGAGGTTAGAATAGTCGCATCGAAATAAACTTTTTCACAAAACATTTTCTCATCAAGATGAAAAATTCTGTCAGGAAGCAAATTGAGTAAGTCACATTTTTATTTTTGCATACTGTAGCGGACCACCCTGATGCACACAACGTGCTATATTCCTAACTGTTATCAGTTTTCTTGTCTAAAAATCCTTCTTGGTTCCATTCCACTTTGACACTAATAATAAATAAATAAATAACAAACAAAAACAATGTATTGGTTGCAGTTTGGCTACTTTCACAATATCTCCACAGAAAGCACATTCTTATATACATAAATTAAATGACCCAGACCTTGGTTACACCTACCGTACACAAGATGATGACCAGGTATTCTTGTCCTTGAAACTCCTCAACAGAGCCCACCTTGATGTCAGAGAGGCCCACCTTGCTCAGGAGTAAACGAATCTTCTCACACTGGGGAGGAACATCACCACAAGAATGGATGATTTACAATCACTTTGAAAAGAAAAAAATGTCGGTCCAAAAGCCATTTAGGACATACAATATACAAGGAATTCAATACATAAAGGTGCGTTTACACATAAGCAAGACGCGTTACGAATGTCATTTTTCTGTCATTCGTGACACATTCCTGACATTCTTAACGTGACTTAACACTTCTGAATATGTTTCTTAATAGTGTGTGTTGGTGCGTGATATTCTTGATATTTGTGGAGCATGTTTTTGCCTGTCAAAAAATCTTCCACGAATGTCACACACCACCCTCATTTCGTTTTCACGTCGTGGAGGTCGCAACTGAGCATGTTGATCCGTCTTGATCCTTAATAGAACGTGACAACGTTCATAGTGGTTCCTGTGATGGTTCTTGGAGCCCAAACTGTCACACGTTATTGCGAAGTGACACGAAAACTGTCAAGTTTTGACATGACTTGTAACACGATGTCACATTTCACTGCGCGCCACGACAAATCAGTTTTCTGTCACGTGCGCATAACTTGGCTCCACAGCGTTCAGTTTGATGCAGTTTGCCAAAGAGGAACAGTGACACAAAGTCAGCCAAGTGTTGTTCCACAGTTCCTGTTGAAGCTCCTCAGGATGCTCCTGCAGGTGTTCCACCTGCTATTGTAACCGATAAGCGGGAGAACGAGTCTGAGTGAGAGGAACCAGAGGAGCGAGAGGAGACTCACGTGCAGCCAGAGATCTCTGCACCTCCTCCAGTCTGGCGGAGGAATAAGCGTGCGCACAATTAAACCCTGCTGCACCGCATTCAGTTTGATTGTTTACACCAAGTCGGCTAAAAGTCTCATTTCAGTGCTCTTCAGCGCGCTCCTGCAGGTGTTCCACCTTCTGCATGTGCCTGATGTTTGGGAAAACGTGCGAGACAAGAGCCGCATGAAGCCACACATCTGGCTCTGTCCTCCTCCTCCTCTCTGTGCCACTCCATGGCACAGAGCCCAACTAAGCATGCAGTCACGAAGTTCTTCTGAAAAACTGGAGTGATCTGAATTCGGTTGGATGAATATGGGTGTGTGTGTGTGGAGCCAACTCATCTCGTTCACAACGTGACAGAACTTAATGATGCGCTGTTACGCGCAATAGCGCACAACAACGCGGTACATTATTCTTGACCGTGCGTAATGGTTCCTGATAATTCTCCAGCAACACGTGCCATTAATGGTAATGTGTGGTAACAGGTTGCAGCAGTTTCTGAGGACACTTGACGCCTCTGCCGCGAATCATCACATTCGTGATCAGCGGCCAAGAATGTGTACTTCGTGGCATTCGTGACTTGTCGTCATTATGTGTAAACGCAGCAGAAAATGAAACTAATTTGAGAAACAAGTTTTCCAATTCTCATCTTATTTGTGACTGGAGCGATAACACCAAAAGCACGTTTCTAGTGATGAACCGTATAAACAGTGGAATCTTACTTGTTTTTTGTAGGGGGCAATAATGCCAATATCAGAGACATTAACAGGTTTGTAGAGCTTCTTGGCCAGCTGACAGCAATACAACATAACCTGCACTGCCTCCACTGGGTTAAACCAGGATGGGTTGTTGCCTTCCCTCATTTCTGTGCCCTTAAGAAGATCGAAATGAACAGTTCAAATAAATAAGCTTAATTTCTCAGTCACTGGGAATCAACTGTGGATAAAATACCGCTGTCAAACTGAAGCAATGACCTGGGAACGGCTAGTATTTATACTATACTAAAGCACTGTAAACAACAGTTTTAGTTTCATACCACAAGAGGGCCATGAAGACTTTACAATGGCATTATATCAGTTGTGTTGCTAACATTTATTTAGACAGTTTTGGACACGTGGGTTTTGTAGTGATCTCCCCTGACTGAAAGCTCACAAACAAGCCTATCCTAAACAGGGCACAACAGCAAAAGGTCCTGTGGGCAAATGACTGCATTCGTGGACACCTTGAGAGCATGATCTGACAGCTAACAAATACAGAAGGCATGATCTGGTTTCAAGTTTTAAATTATACCACAGCATGAAAGATGCATGGACATAAAACCACCAATACTTTCGTTTGGTGCAATGAAATAATCCCAGACAGTTCAGTCAGGATATTTTATTTAAGATCAGCATTTCATGGCAAAAAAATAAATAAATAAATAAAAATAATAAAAAAAAATGTTGGGGAAAAGTTTTCATATCACAAAATGAATAAAGATAAATAAATAAATACAGTTTACAGGAGGAAGATGGCCTTATGGACAAAACACGCTTTCAGATAGTGACGTCAAGGAGAAATACGCTGAAAATGACTGCAGACCTAAGTCAAATTCAAAGCAACATTTTAAAATGAACATCAGTAAGGACTAGTTAGGGAGCTGCTTTGTGAATATTTAAACATGTAGTATACTTTCAACACAGGTAACATGGATGTTTAGCTGGTCAAGAGCAATTTCATCCTCCTTCAAAGCAAAATGCCAGAACCAGCAAGCCATTTAACAAAATGCATTATACTTTGGAATTAATAAAAACTCCCCCAACAAACAGTGAAAATTATTTCTGTTTGATATGTTACAAGCAAAAGTTAGAAAATAATGGCATTTTTGTGCTCTGCAAGTAAACTGTATGCCCGTTGCTGCAGCTATTCTGAGCTCAGCAACACAACAGCTCCCCATTAAGCTGGAGCCAAGGTGGAGCTTGCTCCAACTCCCAGCCTCTTTTCGGCCTGAGCACAGCTAGTTACAGCCTGGCGCAGCCTCCGTACATCTGCACCCAGATAGCCAAACTCTTCTAGGTATCCTGAATTAATATTTTTGTGCATGGTTTAAGCAGCATAGTATCTTTGCCGAAAAACTCTGCCCAAGTGTGCTCGGTCTGACCGCACTTGACTTGTTAACTGTTTTTGTTTGTTGTTTATTTATTTATTTATTATTTATTTTGTTATTATAAAGACAAAGAAGAGCCTTTAATGTTATTGCGCATACAACAAAATCTGTCCACTGCATTTAAGCCATTCGAATTATAGATACAATCCAGCCACTAGGAGCAGTGGGCAGCCACAGTCCGCTGCCTGGGGACCAACTCCAGATGTAGAGACACTGTTCAGATGCAGAGAAAGGAACAGTCCCTAAATAAGCATGTTTATTAGGTCACAATGTGCAATATACTGTTCGAGTGGTAAGTGAAGCTATTGTTTGTGGATATTTGGGAAGTGGTCCACAAGAATTAACATTTTTTTTTTTTTAATGGGTAAAATGGTTCTTGGTCTGAAAACTTTTGAGAAACACTGATAGAAAGATATCCATAAGAATGAAAGGTAAAGTGTACAAGATGAGAGTAAAAGCAGCTATGCTCTTGACTCAGAAGCAGCAATGACAAAAGGCTGGAGGAGAAGCTGGAGAATGCAGTGAAAACACTGCCATTTTCCTTTGGAGTGATGAGAATGAACAGGTTTTGGAATGAGCATATGAGATGGACACTGGTCATATGGTGTGGAGACAAGGAGAAAGCAGAGAGGGTTTGGGAATGGGGCAAAGGAAGGACATTAGAAGAAAAATTCCGATGATGGCGACATCAGACAGGAGTAGAAGAATTAAAGGAGTATAAGGTTAAAGAGAACTTTTCGGAGGATTCTTCAGCACCACTGGAATGACTGTCTCCTGCAGCTTAAAGGGGATTTCACAGTGGCGTATTCGTAGAGCTGCTCATTGCAGCATTGTGTTTCATTTAAATACACCCAAAATACGCGCATAATCAGCCTTTAACAGTGTTCGTTCATACTTGCAGCTGCGTGTGTTCACGTTTTAATGGGCCTCATGTATCAATGTTGCGCACTTGTGGCGTAAATTTACGGCGTAAACTTGAAATACACCTAAGTCGCCGTGACATGTATCAAGCAGTGTGCACCTGCCCATTTCCGGCGTACGCCTGACGTGATCTTGATAAATGCGGCGGGTGGAAACGATCGTAATTATTATAAACACGCCCATAAATATTCAGACTCCGCTTCAGACACACCCTCATTTTACGACATGGAAGCCAGGAAGACGGCAAAGAAAAAGAACTCCACCAATCACGACGCGTGCCAATAGAGCGTCAAAAGCGGCCGTCGTATCAATTGTTTTGTAGTATATAATCAATAAAGTGTTACCGTGGTCCCTCATTAATCGCTGGAGTTACGTTCTAAAAAACAGCCCGAAATACGCGAAACCGCGACGTAGTCAGCGTTATTTTTTTACAATTATTATAGACTACACTACACAGTTTATACACTTTCTCAATCAGGCATGAACATTCTCTCAGTTTTCGCTCGTGTGTAAACACTCTCAAAGTTCAAACCTTAGTAGGAAAATAATACCAAACTGTTTCAGGCCCAAACATTTGTTTGAAAAATAAAAATAGAAAGTTTTCCTATAAATAATTATGATGGGATTTAGAACTAACAAATTAATTTTAACGATCAACGAACGAGGTCGGACACATAAGAAATTATTAATAGTGACTGACCAGTATTTCACAGATCGCTCCTCTGCGTCCTGGCGCTGCGCCTTTTTCCACTCAAACCTGGCTGCAGGTGTCTGTTTCCGAGTGACAAACACAGTTATGAGTAGTTGTTGGCGCTCTTTTTTCTTCTGGGCGACAAGATTCTTATAAACAGATACGCAGAACACAGAACACTGTAAAAAAAAAAAAAAAAGGCATGCAAAATTGGACTAAATACTCCGCGAGACTCCGAGGCCACGACAGGTGAACGGCGTTATAGCGAGGGACCACTGTATTCTCTTTTCACATGTCAATAATTCTTGACATGTGGATATTTGCTCGCTCAATTAATAAGACACGCCTAATCTGTCAGATTTCTTTATTTTTTAAATGTATTTCTGTATTTATTTTATTGTGACAACTGAATGGAGATGACAAAACCTGGTTGCAGCACGGGCGAATTAAGGGAATGACGAAACTACAGTTGTTATCAATTTCATTGTCTAAAACGATCACACCACATGAAGTTAAGCTCAGCGCTGCTCTGGCTCCAGGCTCGAAGTCTGGAGAAAAGGGCTGTAGCCACGGATCGTGCTCCATAACAATCCCGCAAAAGCGGGATTTGTATTGATTATTATGTAGTATATCCAGGAAAGTGTTATTTATGTAACATATGCATTGATTTGTATAATGGCACTGTTTATCATGTTGATCATCTTCATTTTTATGTGGATTCCAGCGCTGGTTCATTCTGGTGTATAATTTACGCCACCTCTCGACCTGGTGTATATTTTCAGCGCAGTGTACGCCAACAACCACACTGATAAATGCCAAGTAGCACAGCCGTTTTGGCGTACACCCCATATACGCTCAAATATCGCCGTACGCAACGTTGATACATGAGGCCCAATGTGTGCACACAGTCACGTGTGCCATGCTGCACCAGTTTCAGTGCTATTTTCTGCCTCTGTTCTCTACTGCAAGGTGTGGTGCGGCTCAAAAACAGTCATTTAACATTTTTTTTTTTTTTTAATGCAGCGAGTGCGCATTTATTTTAAAGAGTCACAGCTCTGATTAGACACACACACACACACACACACACACAGAGAGCGAGAGAGACAGAGACAGAGAGAGAGACAGAGAGAGATTTTATGCAGACATTTTTTGCAACGATGCGACACAGTGAAACAGTCCTCATATCATGAGTCCAGTATGATAAAGTGAAGCAACGATCTTGTAGTATTTATAGCTCAAGAAGAACAACAGGGAGATGTGAAGTGACGCACAGTACCGTGTTGAAGCGTGGGCGGCTCACAATAGCGGACAGTAGCACGGTGCTGCGTGTTCTCGCGTGAAGGCTCCATGCAGTGCTGTACGCCGAAGAAAATTAAACAGGTTTAATTTCTTCCATCATACGCACGTAGCCCTCAACATACTGCTGCGTATTGAGAAAAAACTCCTCGTGAAGTGGGCGGAGAGTTGCTCATTACAGCATAGATGATACGCTGTAATGAGCAACTCTACGAATACGCTACTGTGAAAGCCCCTTAAATGCTGCATAAATGGTCATATATGTAAACTTTGGTGTCCTCGTGGGTAGGGACACCAGATTTCAGCTCCATTAATTCAGTGGTTTTGGAGAGGATGATGTTTAAAGTGACAAGTAGAAAAGTGGGCGTGGTTACAGTCCAGGGGTCATATCAAGGTCAAAATTTAACATTTCACAAAATCCCAATGGAAATATATTCTGGTCTGATGATGGCTACCCCCATAGCAAATTTCAGTTCAACTGCTGCATAAATGGCTGACAAATGACTATATGTGAGATTTTCAAGATGGCCACAATGTGTTCTGAGAAGAAAATGTTTAAAATTACAACTGGAAAAATGGGTTTGATGAGAGTGCAGGGGTCACATCATGGTCAAAATTTAAAATTTTGCAAAACCTGTCAGATATATTTTTAGGTTTGCTGATTGCTACCCATGTAACAAATTTCTGCTCAATTGCTGCCTAAATTGCTGACAAATGGCTACAACCCCTGGCAAAAATTATGGAATCACCGGCCTCGGAGGATGTTCATTCAATTGTTTAATTTTGTAGAAAAAAGCAGATCACAGACATGACACAAAACTAAAGTAATTTCAAATGACAACTTTGTGGCTTTAAGAAACACTATAAGAAATCAAGAAAAAAAATTGTGGCAGTCAGTAACGGTTACTTTTTTAGACCATAGAGGAAAAAAAATTCAATTCTGAGGAATAAATTATGGAATCACCCTGTAAATTTACATCCCCAAAACTAACACCTGCATCAAATCAGATCTGTTCGGTAGTCTGCATCTAATAGGCAGTTAAAGGCAAACATAATGGTAGACCAAGGAAGACATCAAAGCGTCAAGACAGAAAACTTAAAGTAATATGTCTCAAAAATCGAAAATGCACAACAAAACAAATGAGGAATGAATGGGAGGAAACTAGAGTCAACGTCTGTGACCGAACTGTAAGAAACCGTCTAAAGGAAATGGGATTTACATACAGAAAAGCTAAACAAAAGCCATCATCAACACCTAAACAGAAAAAAACAAGGTTATAATGGGCTAAGTAAAAGCAATTGTGGACTGTGGATGACTGGATGAAAGTCATATTCAGTGATGAATCTCGAATCTGCATTGGGCAAGGTGATGATGCTGGAACTTTTGTTTGGTGCTGTTCCAATGAGATTTATAAAGATGACTGCCTGAAGAGAACATGTAAATTTCCACAGTCATTGATGATATGGGGCTGCATGTCAGGTAAAGGCACTGGGGAGATGGCTGTCATTACATCATCAATAAATGCACAATTTTACGTTGATATTTTGGACACTTTTCTTATCCCATCAATTGAAAGGATGTTTGGGGATGATGAAATCATTTTTCAAGATGATAATGCATCTTGCATAGAGCAAAAACTGTGAAAACATTCCTTGCAAAAAGACATATAGGGTCAATGTCATGGCCTGCAAATAGTCCGGATCTTAATCCAATTGAAAATCTTTGGTGGAAGTTGAAGAAAATGGTCCATGACAAGGCTCCAACCTGCAAAGCTGATCTGGCAACAGCAATCAGAGAAAGTTGGAAACAGATTGATGAAGAGTACTGTTTGTCACTCATTAAGTCCATGCCTCAGAGACTGCAAGCTGTTATAAAAGCCAGAGGTGGTGCAACAAAATACTAGTGATGTGTTGGAGCGTTCTTTTGTTTTTCATGATTCCATAATTTTTTCCTCAGAATTGAGTGATTCCATATTTTTTTCTCTCTGCTTGGTCTAAAAAAGTAACCGTTACTGACTGCCACAATTTTTTTTCCTGATTTCTTATAGTGTTTCTTAAAGCCAGAAAGTTGCCATTTGAAATGACTTTAGTTTTGTGTCATGTCTGTGATCGACTTTTTTTCTACAAAATTAAACAACTGAATGAACATCCTCCGAGGCCGGTGGTTCCATAATTTTTGCCAGGGGTTGTATATATGAGAGTTTAAAGATGGCCACCATGGTGCCCATCTTTGAAATCAGAACCAAACACCTCAAACAAACTTTGGTCTCCTCATGGGTAGGAACAGGCACACCAAGTTTCAGCAGTTTTGGAGAAGAGGATGTTTACACACGCCTATGATGCCAACAGACAGACGACCAACGACATAAGCCCCCCGGCCTTCCGTTTACGTGAGCATCTCTGTGGAAATGTGACATCATCTGTAGGGCCCCACAGAAACAGAAAGGTGCTTTTGCATCCTTTCTGCATTTTGGCAGTTTTAAAATGCACAACATACTCACAAATGACAACGTCCCATGTAATGGGGCCCCTTACAGAATAAAATCAGCTTACATATTTGTACCTAACAAATGGCAATTTCTGACATGCAGGAGCAAAGTCATATGATTAATTGGCAAATCTTAAAAACCCTCACCCTGACACCATGGAAGAGAAGTGGGAAGCCTTTTTGGGGGAGCATTTTCCAGTTGCAGAGGGATTCAACAACAGCCTTGGGGGCTTTAAACTGCAGATTGCCGCTGTAAAAAAGCTTGGAGGGCAGTGTGAGTAAGGCTTCATGAGATCGGTAGTTGTACATCAGCTTAGTCACCTGCAATATTAAGTATAAAATTTTAAAAAATCAGTTCCATTGTTATGTATGGGATATGTAACAACTATGATAGCAATTTCTACACATTTATGCATGTAGATCACCAACCAGATTAGGGTTGTATCCCCACTCCTGTCTGGTATACAGCGGCTTGGCCATCAACCTCTCCAACAAGGATATACCCAGACCAAAAGCAGCAGCCAGACTGGACTTCACTATTGGGCCCAACTGGCAGGGGTCTCCAACCAACACTATCTGAGCATGCAAGATAATGATATGATCACTATTAATTAATTAGACCCTCTATTTTCAGGTAAAATCAACTTTCACCATAAATTACCCAGATTTATAGGGGCAAATAAATAGGGGCATGTGGGTCAGATATCCCTTCTTTAAGAGTGGAATTATGTCTTGTTTACCATATTTTCCAGACTATTCATTTTAAACTAGTTTGGGAGGTTCTGTGATTTCTAATCTGAAGTGAGTAATGTAAAAAAAAAACCAAGAGTTTAACAGTGCACAAAAAATAATCAGTTTGGTATGTTTTCTGTACAGCAGAAACAACAAAAAGGATTAAAAGGTATTTATTTAGCCTATGTTCTTTAGATCAATGTGTGACTGACGTCTTTCCAGATTGTTACCTCCGCCAAGGAGGTTATGTTTTCATGTCCGTTTGTTTGTTGGTTTGTTAGCAGGATTAGTCAAAAATCCTCAACGGATTGCAATGAAATTTTTTTTACCACGGGTGTATCTTGGCCTAACTTAGAAGTCATTAAATTTTGGTAATGATCTGGAACACGATCCGGATCCAGTAATTTTTTTAGGATTCTTTATCATTGCAGGATAGGGCCAATTTCAACATTTTTGCATCTAAATTCATGAAGACAGGTCACAAAGGCTGAACAAAAATTAAGTTACGACACAATAATTTAGCATTTGTTTCTATTCATTGAATAAACATTAGAAAATAAAAAAAACTTGTGTAGTTCATGCAGTTTCTCTTTATAAATACATTTGCTGAAGATCTAAGGGTTTAACCACTGAATCTGAAACACTGATCGTAGAATAAGTCTCTTTGCCAAAGGGTATTCCATGTGACATCAGTGACCTTATGGCCTTGGCGGAGGTTTGCGCTCTCCGAGTGCTTCTAGTTATAAAGTGTTCTTCTTTAAATTCTTGTGAGATATATGTTTAAAAAGTAAATGTAACTTGTACTCCTGTGGGACTAAGTCCAGAAAAAACAGTAAATATTACATCAGTGCTTCCCAACCCTGATCCTCAAGACTTAAAGTACTGCACATTTTCCTTCATGAGGACCAGGACTGGGAAACACTGCTACATTATTGTCCAAATGTGTTTCTTATACTACATATAACTGTGCTGACCTGTCCACTGGTCTCCGAGACAAGACTTATAGGAATCAGAGACTCTGGCTCTGTGGCTTGGCCAGCTTCATCTAGAAAGACATGAGTGAAATGGCCCACTCTAGGGAAGAAGTCAGAGTTTCAAAATAAATTTAAAATTAGTATAAAATTAGGGGGAAAAAAAAGCTTTTTTTTAAATTACTATTGCAGCTATTCCAGACAACACCACAAGCCTTACGGTATTCCAATATTATGGAACATTCCAGCACTAGAACAGGTGCTGACGACAATCCTATGAAAAGCGGCATGGCGGATGTCTTCTCCTGCTCTTGAATATGGTTTCAGAACATCTGGGATGAACTAAGACAAAAAAAAAGAAAAAAAAAAAAGTTTTTCTATATATATATATATATATATATATATATATATATATATATATATATATATATATATATATATATATATATATATATACATACATATACACACACACACACACACACACACACACACACACACACACACACACACACCCACACAAAATCCCAATTCCAATGAAGTTGGGATGTTGTGTAAAATGTAAATAAAAACAGAATACAATGATTTGAAAATCCTTTTCACCCTATATTCAACTGAATACACCATAAAGACAAGATATTTAATGTTCAAACTGATAGACTTTTTTGTTTTTGTGGAAACAGGTGAATGTCATGATTGGGTATAAAAGTAACATCCCCAAAAGGCTCAGCCGTTCACAAGCAAAGACGGGGCGAGGATCACCACTTTGTGAATAACTGCGTGAAAAAAATAGTCCAACAGTTTATGAGCAATGTTTCTCAATGTTCAATTGCAAGGAATTTAGGGATTCCATGATCTACAGTCTATAATATAATCAGAAGATTCAGAGAATCTGGATAACTTCCTACACGTAAGGGGCAAGGCCGAAAACCAACATTGAATGCCCGTGACTTTCGATCCCTCAGGCGGCACTTCATTAAAAAACATCATTGTATAAAGGATCTTACCGCATGGGCTCAGGAACACTTCAGAAAACCATTGTCAGTTAACACAGTTCATCGCTACATCTACAAGTGTAAGTTAAAACTCTACCATGCAAAGCGAAAGCCATACAACATCCAGAAACATCGTCGCCTTCTCTGGACCTGAGCAAAATCTGAAATGGACAGACGCAAAGTGGAAAAGTGTGCTGTGGTCTGATGAGTCCACATTTCAAATTGTTTTTGGAAATCATGGATGTTGTGTCCCTCAGACAAGAGAGGAAAAATACCATCCAGATTGTTATCAGCACAAAGTTCAAAAGCCAGCATCTGTGATGGTATGGGGGTGTGTTAGTGCCCATGGCATGGACAACTTACACATCTGTGATGGCACCATCAGTGCTGAAAGGTACATCCAGGTTTTGGAGCAATACATGCTGCAATCCAAGCAACATCTTTTTCAGGGATGTCCCTGATTATTTCAGCAAGACAATGCCAAGCCACATTCTGCACGTGTTACAACAGCATGGCTTTGTAGTAAAAGAGTCCGGGTACTAGTATGGCCTGCCTGCAGTCCAGACCTGTCGCCCACTGAAAATGTGTGGTGCATTATGAAGTACAAAATATGACAACGGAGACCCCGGACTGTTGCACAACTGAAGTCGTACATCAAGCAAGAATGGGAAAGAATTCCACCTACAAAGCTTCAACAATTAGTGTCCTCAGTTCCCAAACACTTATTGAGTGTTGTTAGAAGGGAAGGTGATGTAACACAGTGGTAAACATACCACTGTACCAGCTTTTTTGAAACGTGTTGCAGGCATCCATTTCAAAATGAGCAAATATTTGCACAAAAACAATAATGTTTATCAGTTTGAACATTAAATATCTTGTCTTTGTGGTGTATTCAATTGAATACAGGTTAAAGAGGATTTGCAAATCATTGTACGAGGTCTGTGAGAAAAGTATCCGACCTTTTTATTTTATGCAAAAACATATATATGGATTTGATTCATATGTTTTTACGTCAGCCAAGCTTGAACCTTCGTGCGCATGCGTGAGTTTTTCCACGCCTGTCGGTTGCGTCATTCTCCTGTGGGCAGGCTTTGAGTGAGCACTGCTCCACCCCTCTCGTCGTCGTTTCATTGCGAGGAAATGGCGGAATGATTTGGGCTTTTTTTCCATCAGAATTTTTTCAGAAACTGTTAGAGACAGGCAGCTGGAAACCATTCAAAAAATTTATCTGGCTTTCGGTGAAAATTTTGTGGGCTTCACAGAGAATACGGAGTGTTACTACAGCTTTAACGACGGCCCATAATGGCGCACGGCGCGTCGCGCTGTGAGCCGCCATCGAGAGGCAGAAATCACCACATCATTTCTAAACGGATCGCTGTGTGGAGCCGGGACCGTCGTGTGCAATTTCTCTGGTTATTACAAGAGCTGGACATCAGCCATTTTCCGTCAGATTTCACTTTTAACAAGAGATTTTGTCATGGAAAGCTTCGCTCATCACGACCGATTCGCTGATGAAGCGAGACAAAGGAACACCTCCGTTTCAGAGTTTTAGAGGACAAGTTGGGACATGCCTATCTCGGCTTTCAGTGCTTACCAGTCGAGTGAGTATAAGAGAAATTGTGGAGAGCTGGGGCATGTCCCAACTTGTCCTTTAACACTCCGAAACAGAGGTGTTCCTTTGTCTCGCTTCATCAGCGAATCGGTCGTGACGAGCGAAGCCTCCGCGCGGCTTTCCATGACAAAATCTCTTGTTAAAAGTGAAATGTGCCGGAAAATGGCTGATGTCCAGCTCTTGTGATAACCAGAGAAATTGCACACGACGGTCCCGGCTCCACACAGCCATCCGTTTAGAAATGATGTGGTGGTTTCTGCCTCTTGATGGCGGCTCGGAGCGCGGCGTGCTGTGCGCCATTATGGGCCGTCCTTAAAGCTGTAGTAACACTCCTTATTCTCTGTGAAGCCCGTAAAATTTTCACCGAAAGCCAGATAAATTTTTCGAATGGTTTCCAGCTGCCTGTCTCTAACAGTTTCTGAAAAAATTCTGATGGAAAAAAAGCCCAAATCATTCTGCCATTTCCTCGCAATGAAACAATGACGAGAGGGGTGGACCAGTGCTCACTCAAAGCCTGCTCACAGGCGAATGATGCAACCGACAGGCGTGGAAAAACTCACGCATGCGCACGAAGGTTCAAGCTTGGCTGACGTAAAAACATATGAATCAAATCCATATATTTTTTGCATAAAATAAAAAGGTCGGATACTTTTCTCACAGACCTCGTATTCTTTTTTATTTACATTTTACACAACGTCCCAACTTCATTGGAATATATATATATATATATATATATATATATATATATATATATATATATATATATATATATATATATATATATCATGATTTTCAATGACATAATTCAGAAATAAATGCAAACTTACTGATTCACAAAATGGAGATATTGGAGATAATGGAGATATTCTGAATTATTCTTGAAATTATGGGCACGACTGATTTGACCAGGATTGTACATTAATAGAGCAATCAAGCATGACATTAAAATCACTGAGACAGAAGTTGTCATCTTGATTTGCATTTAGAAATCACTTAAAAAAAAAAAAACTGCATTATGCAAACTGGTGGCAGTGGCAGTTACAATATGTGTACTGTGCACAAAAACAAGTTTTCTTTTTATAAATAAAACACAAGTGAAACATTCATCCAGTGCTGCACAATAACTTCCTCTCCTATAATGATATACAATACCTCTTCTTGCCTGTAAGAAGCATTGACACGTGCCAAACTGGCAGTATGCAGGAACCCACTATCATGTAGACGGATACACACAAGGTCAGCAGCGCTGTTGGATGGGGTACATACAAGGATCCGACTATTGGGAAGAAAATGGTACACCTGGAGGTGGAAGGAATGAAATCACTTAAGTACACCAACGCAGAAGCAACACAACAATATCCCACCATATGTACGAGGGTACAGTGACACATCTGATTATATTTATAACAATGATTACCATTTTTAATGAACATGAACAAGATTAAGCTGTACTACTTTAATTGACTATATTTGGAAATTTGCTTTGGAATGTGTTCTGCAATTAGACAAATACAGTGCACTCAGAGAAGGTCTACCTCTGAAAAGGTCCAACAGCTTTCTATTTAACCATCCACCAAATCAGTAAGAATGTCAAATGGCATTTCTCTTCAAAAGTAAGCAGAATAAATGTTAGAGTGGGTGACCTAGTAGATGCCGGCCCCACTTGTGATGAGGAAGCACCAGCTGTACAATGTCCCACAAACCTGTGTGTTTAGATTAAAGTCAGATGATATGTGTACTGGCTCAAGCACTGACAGCTGTGCACATGGCTTTGTTTGTCCCGATAGCCGCCGACCAGAAGCACGCGCCACGCATGTGTACTGGTGAAGCTAAGCTTGCTTATACTGTCCACTGCCAGGATGAAAGCAAGGTGTTTATTGATGATTTTGGCTCCATTGTATAGACTGTGCAAGATAGTATGGATTATAGAGCTCTATACAATTTCTCAAAACCTTCATTTTGCAAAAGTTAAAACTATACATATGTATGGTTAGACCTGCGATACTAAATACATAATGTATTTATGTGCTTAATAAGGATTATAGAAATTCTATTTAATTTCATGCATCAATGTGTGGTGTATGTGTACAACCCAGCTATTTAGTATTTTCGTTATATTGCTTTATATATGTTCTATTCGTATTTTCTTTTGTACATTTTCACCTTTCCTTTGGCTTTTTCCTATCCCAAATTGACATCAAACAGACATATAGGTTATGACAAGATTCCTAAATCCAAAACCCTTTACAATTTTCATATTTATGGCTTCTATAAACCATATCAGCAACCTGATTTTAAAAGCTTTTGGTTAAACACAGATTTTATTTAATGGTTACTTTCAGACAAAGTACTATACTTGCCCCTCGGAATGCCCTGGGTGTTCCTCACAAAATTCTGCCTGAAGAGAGGGTGGGCTTTCCAAGAGCGTAATATTGGCAACATGCTTGTGAATCACCCACCCTCTCTTCATGCAGAATTTACCAAGACCGCCCAGGGTGTTCTAAAGTGTGAGTACAGTACTTTTAATCTGAAAGGAACCATCAAATGAAAGAATCCATGTTTGACTACTTTTTACATGTAAAATGTACCAAAGGTTCCATGTTAAAAATCCTTAAAGTGACAATTCTATGACTTGGATATAACAATAATGTAAATAAAATTTCAGCCTGCAAAGGCTCAATTTAAAATTCTATGATATACTGTATATACATTTTAGATGATATATGTGCTAATTCCTTATTCTATGTTAGTTATCAAGTGTTTGTTTGGAAGTTTCTGAGAGTTAAGTTTCACTTCCATCATATGTGCAAGTTTCAGAAACAGGGAGACCTCCCCCTGTTGGTGAGAGCCAGTAACATTAGAAATATGAGACTAAACCAGACCTACTGTGATGCCCACAAGGTATAAAAATTGTATGACTCTTTAGGGACCTTTTCACAAGATGAATGCTGTCTGTGAGAGGCCCAGGCCTGACGTCCACATGAACTTCAATAAATTCAAAATGAGAAATATAGTGATTGTTGTGGAATGTTACATAAAAGAACCGGGGGAAATTACATAAACAAATCTCCTAATGAGCCTTCTGCTTAATTTGAAAGACAGACCCACATAGTTTGGCAGAGACCAACCAAGTGAGTGAGGGGCACAGTATGCAGCAGATCCTTTGCATATAAAGCCATAGTCATGCTTTTAACTCCCATTGTTTTCGGATGAATCAACTCAGTGTTAATGGGCTATTTCTGCCTGCAAATTCAGACAGTGTGATAAAAGGCTCCGGATAATGTATCATAAAAAATGTTAGGTTAATAATGATATACGATTATGCTTGAAACGGACGGGCCAAATGGTGTATTACACAGCAGAAAATTACACGCCTCCAGTCACTTGCACAGAGCAAAGTGCACAAAAACTTCCTTTAACTGTTGTTTGAGCAGCATTGGAGTGGAGAAAAAAAGCTCTGTAAATAGGGCAAAAACAAAGATGGGGAGATGTTAACTGGCAAGGGGCACAAAATAAAAGTGAAAGCGATCTTGTGTGTCATCGACTAAAGTTGGGGAAACTTGGCAAAAAAAGGTTATCCAACCAAGGATTATAGTTTAGCTCATGCTCATAAAAGTAAGTCCCTTCGTCTGCCTCCTTGTTTGCACTCGGGGTCCCCACAGCAAATCTAAGGTGGATCTGCATGTTGAACTGGCACAGGTTTTACGCCGGATGCCCTTCCTGACGCAACTCCACATTACATGGAGAAATGTGGCAGGGGTGGGATTTGAACCCGGAACCTTCTGCACTGAAATGAAGCGCATTAACCACTTGGCCACCACCCTTGCTTGAGCTCATGCTCATAGCAAGATGAAAAAAATAAAAATAAAAAACGTGAACATGTAGGCTTTTTTGTGTGAACAGTGTTGGCAGAAAACCTTTCTACACTCAAGTCACCATCAAGTGACATGGGGGGGAGACACCTCCCATACTGACCATTTCCCAATAAAAGCTCCAGACATGCACTCACCACTGCTACAAAAGCAGTATTGGGTATCGTTTTCCAACCTCACATCCAAAGTGCTTACCAATTTTATGAATTTGTTTGTGCTTTTGACTGCTTACAGATTCACTTTAGGATTTTACATAAGTTTACGCTGAGCACTCTTGATGACAACTTCAGCTCTATGCAGAGAAATGTGCACACAGCTCCTGGTGTTCCGAAGCAACCTCCCAAGTGCTTATCAGGGCAGTCTCTACTGGTATTTGGAGGGATCAGGTGTGGCATAGCCGCACAAAGTGAGTCACAAAAGCTAGTTTCTGCACACCTGCAGTATGACCTCGATTAGAGTGATCGTTTTTCCAGTGCCTGGGGGTCCAAAGAGCACATATGGAATGGGCCGACACAATCCTGCCAGGATCTCCTTAACGGCATCTCTCTGATGGTGGTTGAGGTTGGTGTTAAAAAAGTGCCCTTGGCTGGGGATTGGTTTCAAGGGCAGACAACTGTCTAAAAGCAGATACATTTGTCATTAATGCCCACATTATCAGTGACTCGCATGTTAGCACAATATCTGGACAAAAGCCCATAAACAAATACATCTCACAGGCACTACTGGCTCTGGTATCCATCACATTGGATGTGAAATCTAGAGCATGCATGACAGAAAACTGATAACTGTTTGCCACTATCCAGCGTTCAATAGCTTTAAAGCAAAGTCAGCATGATAATCAATGTGAAATTTGACTGATGTTGAGTACAGAGCCAAAATAAAACGCCATGTCACAGTCCACATACTCTTTACACAACACCTGTACCTTTAGTTTGTGTCGACTTTGACTTCGTATCAGTGATGGTCCCAGATGCCACTCCATTTTTTATGACTGGAACCTAACACAATCACACTCAATTAAAAGCCAGTTATTGAATTCCATGTTTTAATATTTTGGCTGTCTTTTACCTCATTTTCCTCCATTTTGTTTTGGACTGGGTCTTCAGTCCACTTTCCAGCCCACTGAGGTGCCTGGAAACTGAGTCTAGAAGGGAACAAAACTGCACAATAGTGCAAAGCAACAAATTAATGTTTTTTTTTTTTTTGCTTGCTGGCTCATTAATGGAGACATGATTACACCTTAGGTGAAGTTAATGCCAGTTCATTGACAGGTAAACTGATGGCAGATGTTATCAATTACCAACTTTGTCTTTTTACCTCCACCAGCTAAATTGCAGGAGGTTATGATTTTGCCCCTGTTTGTTTTTTTGTCTGTCTCTGTTTTGTGAACAGCCTGGACCCCACAATTTTTCATATATTGTTAAGTTTTTTTTTTGGTTAACTGAAGATTCATATCCTGACTGCAGAGCTCTCAAGCTGAGATACGCTCAAGTTATTTTCCGACAAATCTTGTCTTGCAAGTCATAGCAGTGAAATGTTTCAGAATATCAGACAATAGCATGAGAGCGTGACAACAATGTTGAGTCTCATGCCGAATGCATGAGATCGCTTTTAAGCACGAGTCTCACTCCAAATGAGTGAAACTTAAGAGCTCTGTGACAGGCAAGAACTCCATCAATTTTCAAGGTCACAGGTCAAAGTCAGGAAAAATCTTGGGAAATAAAAAAAAAATTCCTCTAACATTGAATGAATTTTCAAAAATTCATAATTGATATGCTGCCACGCATACATCATTTCAGAGTGTCAGCAGCGATTCACTGATTTAGCCTCGTTTCTGCTTAAAACTGACTTTAAGAGGTTTGACCTTGTCATCTGATGGTTAATAATCACATTACTCCCTCTGATCGCTTTGGGTGTAGAGAGTCAGTCTGAGACGTGCTGCTGTCGTGCTCTGGTTGGTCCTCTGTCTTTTATTATGAAATAATGCTGAATCTATGTGGAAATGATTGTTGTACAAAAGCTTCAGATATCTGTTGCTGAGATAGATGATGAATGCAGAAACGAGGCGATAATCGGTGAATTGCTGCTGACACCGACCATTCGGTTGTCGACACAGAGCCTTCACAGAGTTGCACTCTGCTGCGAATGGCTGCATAAGGTGGGCGGGGGGATCATAGCAGGAATGGCTGCATAAGTTGTGCACAGGCGAGGAGCATAGCAGGAATGGCTGCGCAAGTTGCATGCAGGGAGGAGCTTTGCTCCATGACGTTTTTACAGACTGCCTGGGCACTCAGATGGATTTGATACATTGGAAAAAGTCAGAATACATTATTTCCAAGAGTTAATGGGCTTTATTTAATGTACCACAATCGTGAGTGAACTTGAGAAGGTGAAGGCGGAGCTGCAGCCGGCAATCGCGTGCAAGACCCATCCATAAGCAGTTATAGTGGACATAGAAGCTTGGCCCGTCTCTTCTTCTGTGGTTTTGAAGCTCCACTGCCAGCAAAATTCAGCGGGATGAATAGTCTAGCAATGCAGATATGTACTGATAAAAAACCTAAAAGGATTTTTTTTGCCGGACAGGCGTAGTTATGCAGAACTGCGGAAGCATGGTACAGTAGTGCACAGACTTACATACAGTAGCGTCCAGTGCTCTACGCCGCAAGTCTGTGAAAAAATTAAACAGGTCTAATTTTTTGCGTCCATTTTGCTCAGCATATTACCACGTAGGGCTGCATAAGCTCAGCGTAGGCAGTACGCCACATTACGCAATTCTACCTCAGCCCGGTGTGAAAGGGGCTTTAGCTGCAGAATCACTCAGTCAAGCCGAATGAACATTTTATATTTGTAAATTGTTCAATCTATGTTGTTAAATTTTTTACTGCTGTGTCTACAAGAAAACTATGGAGTTAAATTTGTCCCATTAATACCTGCAAATGCAGAGAGGGTGATCTACAAACATTCCTTGACCCGTGATGTCACACAGCCCCCCTGTCCAAATCGTTTGTGTCGGATTTGTGCTGTTAAAATAATAATTTGTGCTTTTACGGTTTCACCTGTTCACTGGCTGCTGTGTCTGTCTCCCGATGTCACAGTCTGATCGGTCCCTCTGTCTAATCAGTTCCCCCTTGACTTGGCATCACTCCAAACAGTCACTGAATAAAGCTCCCAGCAGGGTGATGTCAATCACTTGTTCTTCTGCATTAATATTGTGGTTATGACTCCCAGACTGAGTGTTTTGCTTTTTCCTGACACAAATCGAAGACAGCGAATGTCCCCTCTGTTGCCACGTTCAACACAAGCAAAGGTGTCAAAACGCATAGAACACTGCTATCCAGTAGATGGCAGTGTTGTGTGAATAGCAAGCTACATATTTGTGAATCTGTGCAGGTTTGTGCTCAGAATATCTAAAAATTCCATAACTGAGCAAATTGATGAATGCGTGTGATTGCTGATCCACAAATGCTGAATCACACTTCAACCAGAATTTTCAGTTTTCCAAATGCCTGGTTTTTCTTTTATACAATGAAAAAATTATATCAACAAATACACATTTATTTGTAAAAAACAACACACAAGTTACAAATCAGAAATTCGTGTTTGTAGATCGGAGATCAAGGACCATTATGTAGATCACCCTCTATGCATTTGCAGGCATGACAGTGTGGCGTTGTGAGAATCGCCAGCTTTTAGTTTGTGGATATGTGCAGTTTTGCACTCAGAATGTCTCAAAATTCCATAACTGAGCAAAGTGATGAATGCGTGTGATCCACAAATGCTGAATCACACTTCACAAACAGAATTTTCAGTTCTGTAAATGCCTTTTTTTCCCCAAATGAAAAAAAAAATATATTTTTACAAATACGCATGTATATGTAAAAACCAACATGTTACAAATCAGTGTGTTTGTGGATTAGAATAAAAGTGTGTAAATCAAGGAATTGTAGATCGCCTTCTCTGCATTTGCAGGTATGAGACAAATTTAACTCTATATAAAAGTCTCAAATTTAAATAGCAGATTTTTTTTTTTTTACCTATCTAGTAATCCAACCTTAAAGAACATGGAACAGCACTGTTTTGTGTTATTTATATTTTAAGAAATGTGCAAAGAATCTTGTGAATACAGATGCACTTCAAAAACTTCCAGTGATGGAGCTCAACACCAAAACCTGAAGTCCAGAAGGAAAAAGAGAACATAACCCTGCTCTTCAAAATGTGAGGAAAGTGTCTCCAAAAACTAAACCAAGCTCACCTGTCGTCTCTGAAACACCTGCTGCTACACTTCTAAATACAACCCCAATTCCAATGAAGTTGAGATGTGTAAAATGTAAATTAAAAACAATGCAATGATTTTCAAATCCTATTCAACCTATATTCAAATGAATATACCACAAAGACAAGATATTTAATGTTCAAACTGATAAACTATTGTTTTTGTGCAAATATTTGCTCATTTTGTAATGGATGCCTGAAACAGGTTTCAAAAAAGCTGGGACAGTGGTATGTTTACCACTGTGTTACATCACCTTTCCTTCTCACAACACTCAATAAGTGTTTGGGAACTGAGGACACTAATTGTGAGTGTCATGATTGGGTATAAAAGGAGCATCCCCAAAAGGCTCAGCCGTTCACAAGCAAAAATAGGGCAAGGATCACCACTTTGTGAACAACTGCATGAAAAATAGTCCAACAGTTTAAGAACAATGTTTCTCAACGTTCATTTGCAAGGAATTTAGGGATTCCATCATCTACAGTCCATAATATAATCAGAAGATTCAGAGAATCTGGAGAACTTTCTACACGTACGCAGCAAGGCCGAAAACCAACATTGAATGCCCATGACCTTTGATCCTTCAGGCGGCACTGCATTAAAAACAGACATCATTGTGTAAAGGAACTTACCGCGTGGGCTCAGGAACACTTCAGAAAACCATTGTCAGTTAACACAGTTTGTCGCTACATCTACAAGTGCAAGTTAAAACTCTACCATGCAAAGCGAAAGCCATACATCAACAACATTCAGAAATGCCGCCGCTTTCTCTGGGCCTGAGGTCATTTGAAATGGACAGACGCAAAGTGGAAAAGTGTGCTGTGGTCTATTGAGTCCACATTTCAAATTATTTTTGGAAATCATGGACGCCGTGTTCTCCGGACAAAAGAGGAAAAACAACATCCAGATTGTTACCAGCGCAAAGTTCAAAAGCAGGCATCTGTGATGGTATGGGGGTGTGTTAGTGCCCATGGCATGGGCAACTTACACATCTGTGATGGCACCATCAAATGCTGAAAGGTACATCCAGGTTTTGGAGCAACACATGCTGCCATCCAAGCAACGTCTTCTTCAGGGACATCCTTGCTTGTTTCAGCATGACAATGCAAAGCCGCATTCTGCACGTGTTACAACATCATGGCTTTGTAGTAAAAGAGTGCAGCTGCGAGACTGGCCTGCCTGCAGTCCAGACCTGTTACCCAATGAAAATGTGTGGCGCACTATGAAGTGCAAAATAGAACAACTGAGACTCCAGACTGTTGAACAACTGAAGTCGCACATCAAGCAAGAATGGGAAAGAATTCCACCTACAAAGCTTCAACAATTAGTGTCCTCAGTTCCCAAACACTTATTGAGTGTTGTTAGAAGGAAAGGTGATGTAACACAGTGGTAAACATACCACTGTCCCAGCTTTTTTGAAACGTATTGCAGGCATCCATTTCAAAATGAGCAAAGATTTGCACAAAAACAATAAAGTTTATCAGTTTGAACATTAAATATCTTGTCTTTGTGGTGTATTCAATTGGATATAGGTTGAAGAGGATTTGCAAAGGATTTGCAAAGGAAGAGGATTTGCAAGGATTTGCAGGAATTGTATTCTGTTTTTATTTACATTTTGCGCAACATGCCAAATTCTTTGGAATTGAGGTTGTAAAACAAAGGCTCTTAAAACAGAAACTATTTTATTATTTGAAAAAAGCTGTTTCCTTTTATATTTTAACATTAAATGAATGAATCATAACATGTCAATGAAGTGAAAGTTCAGTCAATAAGACATTTGCATTGGTAGAAGTCCTGCCCCATTTTGCATAATTTCAAAGCATTCACAAGTTTTAGAATAGTTAAATTCATATTTTAGTAATTACTCTGTTCTGATTAAAAGCAATCACAGTCGACAAAGATGCAATTAAATGTTGAAATTACTAAATTAAAAAATGATAGACGTTTGTTACATTGAGAAATCCTAAATAAACACAGTCACTGTTATATTATCTCCTGTTGTGTTTATAACTATTCATTTATTTACAGTGTATTTTTCCTGATTGAAATGCAGATATGAATGAATGAATATACCAGACTGAAAAATGTACACATTACTTTTCATGCTAATGTATTTGTCTAAAAATAAATGTCCAAGGTTCATTATCATGTTAAGCAAGAAATGATCTCATCTGAACAACAACAACAAATGGTTTTAATTTACAGATGAACAAAGATTTCTTTTTAAAAGTTTCTATTTATTTTTTTTTTTACTTAAATCAGGGCTGTGAAAATGAAAATTGAGGGGAGGACTTCCGGGTCACCACCAGAGATGGCAGCGTGAAAAGCCCACAGCGACAAATAGTTACAAAAAAACCCCAAATTTGACGAAAAGAGAATTCTGTTGCAGTACGAATGTTTTAAAGGGGGGGCAAAATGACGTCCAAGAAAAATATGAAGAAAGGCGCTCTGGTTCCTGAGAAAAGCACCGAAGATGAAGAGACTAGCGTTTCCGCTAGCCAAAAGTGTTGGTGACAGCGAAGCTGCAGGGGAGGACAAGTTATCGCAGATCCTGAAGGAGATCAGGGAAATGCGCGAGGAGAATAAAAAGCAATTTGGTGATTTGTTGCAAGACATTGCTAAAACAAACTTTAGACTGGATGAAGTGGAAAATAGAGTTGCTTCCGCAGATGACAGGGTGCAGGCGGCGGAGGACGTCATCTGTGAGTTAGTTAAAAAACAAGAGCAACTCCAGTCAAAACTATCAATGTTAGAGGGACACTCGCGCAGAAATAATGTAAGACTTTATGGCGTGATTGAAGGAGCGGAGGGATCTACGGCTCTATCTGTTATCACTTTTGTGGAGCAGTTGTTACGAGAGAATCTGGGTTTCCCAAGCACTAAAGATTTGCACATTGAGAGAGCACACCGAGCGTTAGCCCCTCACCCCCCTGAGGACAGACAGCCCAGATCGATAGTCATCACATTCCAAAATTTTTGGATAAAAGAGAGGTGCTCAGGGCTGCATGGCAAAAGAAAGGATTCACGTGGAAGGGCTGCAAATTCAACCTAGATAATGATTATGAGCCGGAGGTCCTGGCCAGAAGGAGGGAATACGGAGAAATAAGAAGGGTGCTTAAAGCAAGTAAGACAAGATTCCAAACACTGTATCCAGCTCGTCTGAAGATCTTCCTGAAAGATGAAATGAAGATTTACAATACAGTGGAGGAGGCGGCGCCTGACCTGGCGGACAGAGGCCTGCCGATCACGAGAGTCGAGCGCCCGGTGTCCGCACTAGCGAGGTTTCAGCGTCAGGACTGGACCACGGCACCCGCACGGCACAAACACGGATTTAAAGAGAAGCTACAGGCATTTAGGAGAGATGACGCTGAATGTACCAACAACTGAGAGGTGAAAGGAACATTAACGGAGATGAAATATATCTATTGAAGAGCTTGAACTTGGATGGAGATGGTGAAGTAACTGTTGTCGCGGAGGAGGAATGACTGTAGAGGGCCCTCAACACCAAATAGGCCAGAGGATATCCCTCTGAGACGAGGTCCAGATGGGTATGGACCTCAATTCTGGAAGTTGGTATGGATGTTCAAGGTACCATTGTTCTAAATATTATGTTTTCTTGTTTTTTTGTTCATGGTTGCAGTAAAAAGGGTAGCTTTACAAGTTTCTTTTTACTTGACCTTTATTATTTCATCAGACAAGAATATAATGTACAGTGGAGAACTGAAATGTATTTCGTTTAATGTGAACCCGTTCACATTTCTAACCGTTTTTCCCCACTCGACGACACACCCGCCGAGGATCAAACTCTGGTTATTGGCGACTCTGTTTTGAGAAATGTGAAGTTAGCGACACCAGCAACCATAGTCAATTGTCTTCCGGGGGCCAGAGCAGGCGACATTGAAGGAAATCTGAAACTGCTGGCTAAGGCTAAGCGTAAATTTGGTAAGATTGTAATTCACGTCGGCAGTAATGACACCCGGTTACGCCAATCGGAGGTCACTAAAATTAACATTAAATCGGTGTGTAACTTTGCAAAAACAATGTCGGACTCTGTAGTTTTCTCTGGGCCCCTCCCCAATCGGACCGGGAGTGACATGTTTAGCCGCATGTTCTCCTTGAATTGCTGGCTGTCTGAGTGGTGTCCAAAAAATGAGGTGGGCTTCATAGATAATTGGCAAAGCTTCTGGGGAAAACCTGGTCTTGTTAGGAGAGACGGCATCCATCCCACTTTGGATGGAGCAGCTCTCATTTCTAGAAATCTGGCCAATTTTCTTAAATCCTCCAAACCGTGACTATCCAGGGTTGGGACCAGGAAGCAGAGTTGTAGTCTTACACACCTCTCTGCAGCTTCTCTCCCCCTGCCATCCCCTCATTACCCCATCCCCGTAGAGACGGTGCCTGCTCCCAGACTACCAATAACCAGCAAAAATCTATTTAAGCATAAAAATTCAAAAAGAAAAAATAATATAGCACCTTCAACTGCACCACAGACTAAAACAGTTAAATGTGGTCTATTAAACATTAGGTCTCTCTTTTCTAAGTCCCTGTTGGTAAATGATATAATAATTGATCAACATATTGATTTATTCTGCCTTACAGAAACCTGGTTACAGCAGGATGAATATGTTAGTTTAAATGAGTCAACACCCCCGAGTCACACTAACTGTCAGAATGCTCGTAGCACGGGCCGGGGCGGAGGATTAGCAGCAATCTTCCATTCCAGCTTATTAATTAATCAAAAACCCAGACAGAGCTTTAATTCATTTGAAAGCTTGACTCTTAGTCTTGTCCAGCCAAATTGGAAGTCCCAAAAACCAGTTTTATTTGTTATTATCTATCGTCCACCTGGTCGTTACTGTGAGTTTCTCTGTGAATTTTCAGACCTTTTGTCTGACTTAGTGCTTAGCTCAGATAAGATAATTATAGTGGGCGATTTTAACATCCACACAGATGCTGAGAATGACAGCCTCAACACTGCATTTAATCTATTATTAGACTCTATTGGCTTTGCTCAAAAAGTAAATGAGTCCACCCACCACTTTAATCATATCTTAGATCTTGTTCTGACTTATGGTATGGAAATAGAAGACTTAACAGTATTCCCTGAAAACTCCCTTCTGTCTGATGATTTCTTAATAACATTTACATTTACTCTGATGGACTACCCAGCAGTGGGGAATAAGTTTCATTACACTAGAAGTCTTTCAGAAAGCGCTGTAACTAGGTTTAAGGATATGATTCCTTCTTTATGTTCTCTAATGCCATATACCAACACAGTGCAGAGTAGCTACCTAAACTCTGTAAGTGAGATAGAGTATCTCGTCAATAGTTTTACATCCTCATTGAAGACAACTTTGGATGCTGTAGCTCCTCTGAAAAAGAGAGCTTTAAATCAGAAGTGCCTGACTCTGTGGTATAACTCTCAAACTCGTAGCTTAAAGCAGATAACCCGTAAGTTGGAGAGGAAATGGCGTCTCACTAATTTAGAAGATCTTCACTTAGCCTGGAAAAAGAGTCTGTTGCTCTATAAAAAAGCCCTCCGTAAAGCTAGGACATCTTTCTACTCATCACTAATTGAAGAAAATAAGAACAACCCCAGGTTTCTTTTCAGCACTGTAGCCAGGCTGACAAAGAGTCAGAGCTCTATTGAGCTGAGTATTCCATTAACTTTAACTAGTAATGACTTCATGACTTTCTTTGCTAACAAAATTTTAACTATTAGAGAAAAAATTACTCATAACCATCCCAAAGACGTATCGTTATCTTTGGCTGCTTTCAGTGATGCCGGTATTTGGTTAGACTCTTTCTCTCCGATTGTTCTGTCTGAGTTATTTTCATTAGTTACTTCATCCAAACCATCAACATGTTTATTAGACCCCATTCCTACCAGGCTGCTCAAGGAAGCCCTACCATTATTTAATGCTTCGATCTTAAATATGATCAATCTATCTTTGTTAGTTGGCTATGTACCACAGGCTTTTAAGGTGGTAGTAAATAAACCATTACTTAAAAAGCCATCACTTGACCCAGCTATCTTAGCTAATTATAGGCCAATCTCCAACCTTCCTTTTCTCTCAAAAATTCTTGAAAGGGTAGTTGTAAAACAGCTAACTGATCATCTGCAGAGGAATGGTCTATTTGAAGAGTTTCAGTCAGGTTTTAGAATTCATCATAGTACAGAAACAGCATTAGTGAAGGTTACAAATGATCTTCTTATGGCCTCGGACAGTGGACTCATCTCTGTGCTTGTTCTGTTAGACCTCAGTGCTGCTTTTGATACTGTTGACCATAAAATTTTATTACAGAGATTAGAGCATGCCATAGGTATTAAAGGCACTGCGCTGCGGTGGTTTGAATCATATTTGTCTAATAGATTACAATTTGTTCATGTAAATGGGGAATCTTCTTCACAGACGAAAGTTAATTATGGAGTTCCACAAGGTTCTGTGCTAGGACCAATTTTATTCACTTTATACATGCTTCCCTTAGGTAGTATTATTAGACGGTATTGCTTAAATTTTCATTGTTACGCAGATGATACCCAGCTTTATCTATCCATGAAGCCAGAGGACACACACCAATTAGCTAAACTGCAGGATTGTCTTACAGACATAAAGACATGGATGACCTCTAATTTCCTGCTTTTAAACTCAGATAAAACTGAAGTTATTGTACTTGGCCCCACAAATCTTAGAAACATGGTGTCTAACCAGATCCTTACTCTGGATCGCATTACCCTGACCTCTAGTAATACTGTGAGAAATCTTGGAGTCATTTTTGATCAGGATATGTCATTCAAAGCGCATATTAAACAAATATGTAGGACTGCTTTTTTGCATTTACGCAATATCTCTAAAATCAGAAGGGTCTTGTCTCAGAGTGATGCTGAAAAACTAATTCATGCATTTATTTCCTCTAGGCTGGACTATTGTAATTCATTATTATCAGGTTGTCCTAAAAGTTCCCTAAAAAGCCTTCAGTTAATTCAAAATGCTGCAGCTAGAGTACTGACGGGGACTAGAAGGAGAGAGCATATCTCACCCATATTGGCCTCTCTTCATTGGCTTCCTGTTAATTCTAGAATAGAATTTAAAATTCTTCTTCTTACTTATAAGGTTTTGAATAATCAGGTCCCATCTTATCTTAGGGACCTCGTAGTACCATATCACCCCAATAGAGCGCTTCGCTCTCAGACTGCAGGCTTACTTGTAGCTCCTAGGGTTTGTAAGAGTAGAATGGGAGGCAGAGCCTTCAGCTTTCAGGCTCCTCTCCTGTGGAACCAGCTCCCAATTCAGATCAGGGAGACAGACACCCTCTCTACTTTTAAGATTAGGCTTAAAACTTTCCTTTTTGCTAAAGCTTATAGTTAGGGCTGGATCAGGTGACCCTGAACCATCCCTTAGTTATGCTGCTATAGACGTAGACTGCTGGGGGGGTTCCCATGATGCACTGTTTCTTTCTCTTTTTGCTCTGTATGCACCACTCTGCATTTAATCATTAGTGATCGATCTCTGCTCCCCTCCACAGCATGTCTTTTTCCTGGTTCTCTCCCTCAGCCCCAACCAGTCCCAGCAGAAGACTGCCCCTCCCTGAGCCTGGTTCTGCTGGAGGTTTCTTCCTGTTAAAAGGGAGTTTTTCCTTCCCACTGCAGCCAAGTGCTTGCTCACAGGGGGTCGTTTTGACCGTTGGGGTTTTGCATAATTATTGTATGGCCTTGCCTTACAATATAAAGCGCCTTGGGGCAACTGTTTGTTGTGATTTGGCGCTATATAAAAAAATTGATTGATTGAATGATTGAATGAGGTATTAAATCCAATTAAGAGAACAAAAATTTTTTCTAAACTCAAAAGAGAAAAGGCTCAAATTGCTTTTCTCCAGGAAACACATATGTCTAAACTAGAGCATGCTAAACTTCAGAGGCAGGGATTCAAACACGTGTATGCCTCATCATATAAACATGCTCATAAAAGAGGTGTTGCAACATTAATATCTAGTGGATTAACATATGAACAGCATGACATTTGACAGCATTTTTTAAAAAAAGTAGGAATCAGCATCTGATGAATCTGCAGGCCAAATTGAAACAAATACAGAACATGGACAGCCAAAGAACCAACGCTCAAGTAAGGTCTGAAATAAAGATAGTACAAAGACAAATAGATGAGATTTATAACCTAGAAGTACAAAAGAAGATTATGTTTTTAAAACAAAAACATTACGAGGTTGGATCTAGATCAGCAAAAATCCTGGCTTATAAATTGCGAAAACAGCAAAGGGAGAACACAATTTATAAGGTGAAAAATCCAGTTACTGGCCAAGCTGAAGATTCAAGGGAAAAAATAAAAGAATGTTTCGGTAAATTTTACCAGGATTTATACACTCAACCGGCAGCGGCAAATGAAGAAAGCATTGACAAGTTTTTGATGAGCCTGGAGCTGCCTAAAATTCAAGATTCACAAAATGAGATGTTAGTTAAGCCAATCACTATTAAAGAATTAAATTTAGCAATAACAAAATTGAAATCTCATAAGTCGCCAGGATCCGACGGATATACAGGAGAATGGTATAAATGTCTAAAAACGAGTCTATCCCCTCTATTATTGCGAACTCGCAACTTAGTTATACAGACCGGTGAAATATCTCCCTCTTGGCGTGAGGCCATCATTTCGGTGATACCTAAAGAAAATAAAGATAAACAAGAATGTGGGAATTATAGACCCGTAAGTGTCCTCAATGTGGACTATAAGTTGTTCACGTCCATACTGGCTCGTCGATTAGAAAAAGTATTGCCTAACATAACTGATTTGGACCAGACAGGTTTCATATATCAAAGACAAACACTGGATAACATTAGAAGGTCGCTACATATAATGGAGAAGGTAACAAAACAAAAAACTGAAGCACTGATAGTCGGGCTAGATGCAGAAAAGGCCTTTGACTCAGTAAGGTGGCTTTTTCTTTATAAAATACTAGGTAAATTTGCTTTTCATGAAACATTTATTAGGATTATTAAATCTCTCTACTCAAAACCGACAGCACGAATAAAGATCAATGGTGATCTTTCAGATTCATTTAATTTGGAAAGGGGAAGTAGACAGGGATGCCCAATTTCACCACTTTTATTTGCACTATTCATCTTGGACAAATGATTAGACAGTATCCTCAAGTCAGGGGTGTGACAATTGCCGGGACTGAACACAAGGTGGCAATGTTCGCAGATGATGTACTGGTTTACATGGAAGATCCTGAAAACTCATTCAATGGACTAATGAATATATTGGAAACATTTGGAAGCTTATCAGGCTATAAGCTTAATTTTACAAAAACCCAGGTGTTGACCTTGAACTACACTGCTTCAGCAAATCTACTGAAAAGATATAATCCGAACTGGGAGGCCACAGGACTTAAGTAGTTGGGACATTACATTAACTAAAAATCTGTCAACTTTGCTACAAACTAATTATGAACCATTGTCATGGTCAATTAAAGAAGATCTGTATAGATGGAATCTTATCCCATTTTTGAGCCTAACCTCCAGAGTGAATTCAATTATTGTTTAGGGCCTTACCACTGGAAGTAGCAGATGGTTACTTTAAAGAATGGGATAAACAAATATCACGTTTCATTTGGCAAGGAAAGAAGCCAAAGGTACGTTACAGTACAATGCAGTTACAAAAAGAAAAGGGAGGGATGGCCCTTCCCTGTTTAAGAAATTACTTTTATGCATCTCAGTTGGTTCCACTACTATATTGGTGTAATGAAGATTATAGAGCTAAGTGGAAAGACATGGAATTTACACTGATAAAGAATTTCCCTCTTCAGGCATTAACAGGAGACAAAAAAAATCAATGGTCTCATGTGGAAGTACTGAGATGCCCATGGATAGTGTTAACCTTTAAGATCTGGCAAAAGGTGATAAATTTGACCCAAATTCAGAAGATTTTACCATTATTTAAATGGTGTGCCTTTGACACGGAGTTTCCTGCTAATAGAAGTGACAATGTTTTTAAATCCTGGATAGGGAAGGGCCTGACAATCTACTTGTCTTTCACAAACAACAAAATATTCCTTAGTTTTCAGGCTTTGCGAGATAAATATGACCTCCAGTCAACTGAATTTTTTAGATACTTACAGATTAGGCATTCTTTTACCTCAAGTTGTAAATTATCTAATTTTACTCAATCCGAAGAAGCATTTAGTAAAATATTGATTTCAGCCTACAGCAGTGTACTAAAAAAATTATATCCAAATTATACAATGCTCTCTATACATCTGATAAGTGTACAACATTATACGTGAAGCAGAAATGGGAAAAAGAGGCAGTAATCGAAATTACAGAGGATGAATGGGAAACTATCTGGTCATTTCAGTGGTCATCAACGGCCTCAGCAACCTGGAGGGAACACTGCTGGAAGAATGTCATACGTTATTTTAAAACTCCAGCTCAGGGTATCAACAAGTTGGCTTGTTGGAGACAGTGTGGTTCAGAGGAGGGGAATCACTATTATATATTCTGGGCCTGTCCTAAATTAGACAGTTATTGGAGGGAGGTCCACTCAAGATTAAACCTGCTGTTTGGAATGAATATGCCTTTTAATTTTGAAACTCTGTACTTAGGTAGGATTAATCTTCTGGAACGGAGAAGTGACAAGCAGCTGTTACAAGCCCTTCTGGTGGCAAGCAAAAAAAATATTACAAAAAAATGATTATCTTCTGTTCCGCCTTCACTGGCTGGATTGATAATGTCCTTGAAATATTTAGAATAGAGAAGCTAACCTATACAATTAATATACAAAGAGATCAATTTTATACAATCTGGAACAAGTGGATTAAATACATTACCCCAATTAGAACAGATTTCTCATAACTATTTTGTTTTATGAATATTTCATTTTCTTATCACAAATAGGATTGGTGGTTTTTCTTTCTTGTAAGCCCCCATGTTCTTGTAAATAGATTTTGTGTTGTTTTTTTTTTTCATTCCTTTTATTTTAACAAATGGGCCCAGAGAAGCTGTGAAAAACAGCCCTTATAATGTATGTGCATGTCATGTATTGTATAGGAGATGTCAATTACTTTGGTGATTTGAGTTGTGCTATAATAGAAAAGCCCATGTAAGCAAAAGGGAATGATACTGTTTGTATCCTGAAAGAAACATGTATTCATAAGATTTGATCTTCCCAAATAAAAACAAAATGAAAAGAAAAAAAAAAAAAAAAAAAAAAAACGAAAATTGTGAAATCCGAAGAAAATTTACAGGGGGTGTGGGGGGCATAGGCCCCCCAGGAGCCGGGGTCTAGGGCCCCGTGGGATCCCAGAAACCAAATTAATTTTTATCTAATGATACATTTTCAGCATCTCCTGGAACAAAAAAATCTCAAAATTAGTGCATATTTAAATGACCCTGTATTCAAACTTTCATTTGAACCGTCAATGATCATGTTGAAATAATGGAATATGACGTGGAAGTAGGACCTGGAATGATTTTCCTTTTAATTGTAAACCAAATTATGTATTAACTCAGAACAATTAAACTACGTGAAATTCATGAAGACTGAAAAGTCTTAAAACATTTCAAAAACCACAGCTAAAGCTTGTAGAATATTTTGAAATTCATGGTAAAAGATCAATAACAAAGCTTATAGTGGAAAAAAAAAATTCTTGTGTAAGCCACAGTGTCTTTTTCCCATGAAAAAAGTCTACATTAATAAAACTCATTTATATTCGTGTAAATTCATGTAAATCCCATCAAAGCCAGTCTTTTTTCCAATGAAAGAAAATCTAGATTAATGAAAAAAGTGACATAATCTTGTCTAAAATCCTGTTTGAACAGCACAATGTTTATTTTCCAGAGAGAGAAAAATTTTTACCGTGTTTCCTAATGGCACAGTTCGCTTTTCCCGTTTCTTTTATCTTTCAGGTGTGTTCATGAAGCCAGCGACAATTCCATGGATTCTTGTCCTTATCAGACTTTTTCAAACAGTCTTTCTCACCATCTCTCTGACGCTGGTCCGTGACACAGACATACTGCACAATTCTTCTTTTAAAAACTTTAGAGCTCTAAAGATTTGTGATGTCCACATGCTACATTTAGCTTAAGCTTTGTGCAGAAGCTACACAGCGTCGCCGCAGCAACCAACCAGTCCCGCTTTATGACAACTGTCGTAACAGCCAGGCTTTTTTTCCTCCTCGAAACTCCGCGGTTACAAGGACACTGATTTGTATCTGCAACACACAGATCAGTGTCTCCGGACTAGCGTGGACTTATAAAACTTGCACAATGTTGTGAAAAAAGAACACTTTGCGACAGACATTTTAAAAATTCAGTGATGATCACAGAGTAAAACACTAACCCCCCCACGGAGATCCGCGGAGTTTCACAGCCCTGTTAAATGTATTTTCTAATGTAAGAAACTTTTTTTTTAAAACTTCAAAACGTACAGTAGTTAGGAATTAATCTTGAGGTAAAAAACAAACTTTTGTAAGGATTTTCTTCGGGAACCTGCTGTGTATAAATTAGCAGTTCTGATGTTCCTCTGTCACACATTTCTGCACTCTATCATTTTCCATGATATGGCCGCAGGATCCGCACTATAACTGTCGCAATGAATGCACACATGAAACTCTCCACAATGCTCTTAATTGGCTGTTTGCACTTGTGTCTGAAACTCCGCTACGATACCCTCTTTACAGGCTACCTGAAAATGCAGCTGTATTTCTTACACTGGAAAAAGTTTGAATACGTTATTTTCAGCAGATAGTGGATGTTGTACCAGCTCATAGATAAGCACAAGTGTGCCACCCGATTCAGTGCTCCGTACAGAGGAGATGAAACACTTCACCTCCAAGTCTTAATTTTTTTTTTAAACCATGACTGTAAAGGAACAGTTATCACTAAAAATTAGTCATCTTGAAGCAACATCACTCTTATGAAAACTTGCCGTTTTGAAAAATTTTTTAAAACCTGTTTATTACTATCACGCACCTTGGACTTTTATTATGTGCTTTTATTCTGTGTTTTATTTATTCATGCACTGCATTGATATTTTGTTCTGTGACAGCATCTGTGATTTTTTACTGATTGACAATAAAAACGAGTCTAAGTCTAAATAATTTGCAATGGCGTTCTTAAAGTTAGCAGCAGTTTGTCTAGTTTGTCTGGGATGTTTGCTGAGAGTGACGGAAACAACATCAAAAACATTTGGAAACACATGTACTTTGTTTTCGGCAGTTTTCGTAGCTGTTTGTTTGACTGGTGTATGCTTACAGACTGTTTACAGAAATGCACAAATTAATACAGGTATATCATCACATAGCCAAAATCCGAGTTGTTTTGAATTCTGTGCAACATGTTTAAATGATTCATCATTATCTGTAATCATTAATGTGATTCATTCTTCCACTGAACACACACATATATTGTGTGTGACTATAAAAAGAACCTGAGATACATCATCCCCTTGTTGAAATAATACAATTACAACTGCAATTTACAGCAATTCCAATTAAATCTCCACTTACTATGTGAAAATTGTTTTGTCTGGTCAAGTGCATTATGACACCGTCTCATGGTTAACCTGGCAATGCAAGCAATCAATATATTGACACATTGTCAGTATATTTAATAATTTAAAGCTCAAGTGTGACAAATGAAAATGCCATTATAAGCTGGATGACAGTCTGCCCTTTCTCACCTGTTGTAAGTGAATTCAACATCAAGTGGTTCCCCAAGGTAGTTGCGCTGAAACTCTGAGTTCACTCTCAAACTTACAGTGTCGTCATTGATCTGAATATAAAGAATGGAGCATTAGATGACAATATGTTTTTACAAGCATGTTTGATTATGCAGAAACTAAAAGCAGCTTCAGAGTATTAAAATGGAAATACCTCTGTAACATAACTAATGTACTCCATGACCACACCATTACTCTGTGGTTTCTTCAGCAGTACTCTGTCACCTGCAGAACAAGATTGTCAAACTTACTGCACAACAACTAGATATACATGTGCCTTTATTCCTGTGCAAAGTGGTATTAATAATTAAAACTATGAAAATACATATAATTAAAGGGTCTCAGTTTAGTGCATGTGTATGCACTATCGTTGCTTCAAAGTTTTACTGTGACCTACTTCTAATTAAGTCACAAGGGCCACAAAGTGCTCACATGTGAACTTGGTCCAGAAAGCATGTGCATCAATGCTAAAGTGAATCCTGGACGCGATGAGAAATTGGGACAAAAAAAGGTTTTAACCATGACCCAATTTAAGTAGGGTCATGGTCATAATTGACTTCTTTTATCTGTAATTATGTGCTGCTGTGTTCAGATTGTGTTAGATATAAATGTCTATGAACAGGCATATATGCCTGATTGATTTTATATAGGAGGGTAGGCGTGGATAAGCGTTGCTTCTGCCAACACCTTTAGGCACCATGTATTTGGTTTATTTTCTTATATTTCTTTCCATCTTTGACTTTTCTGTTATGAGTTTGGTAATATGAGTGAATTTCTGTTATGCATGGGTGTCTAATAATAATTATATTAAAAAAATGATTAGGTCAGAAAGGTAAAAATGCATTCAGATTCAAACTTTTCAAAAACTTTGGTCCAGAGAACATATGTTGCCAATATGAAAGCAATACATGCAAGTGTTGATGGCAGCGGTGCCCAAGTTCGGTCCTCAAGCTCTACCTTCCTGACACTTTGTAGTCTCCCTGCTCCAACACACCCAAATCCAGTGAAAGACTCGTTAGCAGGCTTTCATTGGATTCAGGTGTGTTGGAGCAGGGAGACAACTAAGAGTGTCAGGAAGGTAGATCTCGAGGACCGAACTTGGGCACCCCTGGTTTATGGGTTATTGCAACTCGAAGGTTTTACCGTGACCTACTTTTAACTCATTCACAAGGATCAGAGCACTCCCATATGAATTCACCCATGATTTTGGTACAGAGAGCATCTCTATCAGATAGTGTGATACCATTAAGCACAAAAAATTTGCAGTTTAATTATTAAAGCAAATATACTGGACCTTCTCACCTATATTTAGACTGGGTCTGCCCTCTGACATGCCAAGGACTTCTAGGTGAAGGTCGACTGCTCCCCTCTTGAGAAGGGCTCCATATATTGTGAGTGCTTTCAGTTCCTTCTCTATCTGCAGCTCTTCCAACCACAGAAGGGTTGAAAAGCGTAACTGCATATTGGATGGAGACAGCACCTAAGGAGAAAGAATCTGGTGCTTAAATGATCCCTGAAGGCAAATTTGTTAACGATATTTCACTACAGGAAACAAAATAAGTAGACCACTGTACATATGTTTCTAACCCCATTTTGTAAAACAGCACTGAGAGAAACTTGATACTTGAACAATAATCCAATCTTATCATTCCAGGGTACCTACACATTTTTCATTTCCCATACTTAGATTTTTAGACTTCATAGATGTCACCATACAAATAACTATTCATTTATTCAAATACATGTACTGTATGACATACTGTGGGATATAACCATATTATATGTAATATATACATTATGGCATATCATAATATTTAGTACAGCCCAAAATTTGCATCAGCACCCTTGGGTAAGTAGGCTACTCTACACATAGAAATCAATTAGAGTGTTTTCACGTGACCTCATAAACCCGAAAGTCAGGCATCTTTGAGATACTGATTCCCCACTCCACTAACAATTTTCTTTACAGGCCTCTATTTCTAGCATTCTAATACTATCATGGTGAATTACTGTTGTGTCGTGTGGCTGCCACAATAGGTCACACAGAGAGATGGACCTGTGTTGCTATATATTGCCAAAGGTGATGAGGAACCAGGGCGCATCTTGTGGAAAACTCAGCGAAGAAAGGAGACGTCTATGGCTAGGACGAGTGCAACAAAATTTTGATGTGGAAAAAAAATCCATTTATCCTCTGCACATTTCATATAAGATTAACATGTGAAAGGAAAGGAGCTTCTGATTCAGTTGCTGAGAGAGAGAGAAATTTTTGACCTATCTGATAGAATTAAATATTATCCAATACATCATTTGATTTTCAATTAACATCAAAAATGAGCAGTAAAGGAAGGAAAAAAACACTACATGTGTACAAATTATAGCCAGTCTACCATAACTTCTGTCAGGAATTTTTTCCCCTACGATCTGTGAGATTTTTTCCTCGAACCGGCGACAAACAAATTTTTGGCCACCGAGTCCCAAGGCCCATTAATGAGTCCCATCACTTCGAGGCAGCTTTACTGCCTTGCACAAGTGCTACTGAAGTGTGCTGCAGTGTACTAAGAATGGTGGTGTGGCAAAGGATGCAGTGAAAGCAAAGTGTGCCTAAGATTAGTTTTGAAAAAAATTAATGAAAATAAAAGTAAATCCACAACACTGCAAGACTTCTGAAATTAAACAGCTGTTGGATTTAGTTATTCTTTTTGCAAGTTCACAATTGGCTGGGAGTTTGTTAAAGTGACACAGAATAAAAAAAACAAAAAAAACAAAACAAAACAAAAAAAAAAACCTGAAGATTTGTAGTGATTTTTGATTGTAAGAGCGACAACGTAAGAAATTTTAATTATGACACACTTCATATTTCATTATTATGATGCATTTCATGCCATTTATTGTTATATATATTAGTCGTAAATAATGTTTACAATGTTAAAGGGCATGTCACACCGAAATCATAATTTACATTTAGGCTGTTAGTGACCATAAAAAGATCGGCGATTCCTTTGTGCACTTCCGTGACCGGTTTCAAAGTATATGGCATTCGCAACAAACAGCTACAGAGACTTCTCAAAACAAAGTATTCGTGTGTTTCTGACAGCAGTTACGTAGCTACTAAAAGCATCCCAGCATGCGCTTCAATGGAATGTAGCTGTTAACGTTAAGAACTGAGGCACAGATTAATTCCAAAGTTGAAATAAGTGTGATGTCGTGTTATGATGACTCGTTTTTAAGTGAAAACTGTTCGTTCTGAGGCAGACACTGTAAACGCTCCAGTTCTGAGAAGGTTTAGTGCACCTGCAGCCATAAGCCATAAATGCAGCCTTTCAATAACCATCTCTGCTCCAGGTTCATCTTTGTGCACAATTAATTATGAGTGTTGTTACCTCCGCCAAGGAGGTTATGTTTTCGGTCGCATCTGTCTGTCTGTCAGCAGGATAACTCAAAAAGTTTTGAACGGATTTTGATGAAATTTTGTGGAGTGGTTGGAAATGCCAAGAGGAACAAGTGATTACATTTTAGTGGTGATCCAGATCACGATCCGGATCCAGGAATTTTTTAAAGGATTCTTCACCACTGCGGGATAGGGGGAATTTTGACATTCTAGTTTCTAACTCCACAAAAACAAGGCAGAAAGGCTTGAAAAAAAATTAGAGTGTAACATAGTCAAATGTTCTATCAAACAACAAAGTTTGGTGATGATCGGATCCGGATTCTGGATCTGGTGATCTAGAATATGCAAAAATATAGGGAAAATGGAAAATGTGTCAGTGTGAGGTGACAAATGAAGCTAGAGATGCACAACTAACACCAAATTGTAGCTGAATCTGTACTGATTCAGTAAGGTGTCATCAGATTTGATGTCTAGCATCATGTAGCTAGATCCAGAAGAAAACCGCCATTACCGAAAAATTGTTTTTATACAATAACTTTTGAACTAATAAAGACATAAAAGTGATTCCAAGTTCTAGTGGTATGTTTTCATGGTCAAGGATGTCAAATATAAAGGAAAGAAAAGTGTATGTGTCATAGTTTTGGTTGTAACACTGAATTGTTGAATAGATCACTGTGCCTAGGAGGGAATCTCTTTAGGGTCAGCGACCCTATGGCCTTGTTTAGAGAAGTGTTTCATAAATGTTAAAAAATTAATATATTTGCAGTTTAGTTGAATAATAAATTGAATTTTGTCTCTTATTTGTTTTTGTCTATAAGCACATGCAATATCAATATCAGTGCTCAGATGACAGTAGCTTCTGGGAAAGGTGCAAGTTGCAATAAACTGTGATGCCAAGCGCTAAGGATACATGCTATCCAGTCATAGCAGGTGAAACTTTTTTTTTTTTACTACAGAGCAAACATCATTGTTAGACTTTTTTAGGTTCAATGATTCCACGGCGTGTAGCTGTTATGGCGTCAGTGACCCCATGGCTAGGGCAGTCACAATTATTACAATATTCGCCAATCGCGATTATTTTTCATATTTGCGAATATTCTGCATAATCGCGATTACCGTGAATTACTTATTTTATCCACAAAGTTACATAAAACGACTCAGAATCTGACGTCATTGTGCAGCAGCAGCCGCACACAGCCTCACTGCCTGACTCACTCTGTTCCCCTTTCGTCTTGATTGGATGGTTAGCGAGGCTCGGATAATAACACGGAGCGTGAGGAGGTTCTGGTTCCAAAGCCGTTGACCGTTGGGGTTTTACATAATTATTGTATGGCCTTGCCTTACAATGTGAGGCGCCTTGGGGCAACTGTTTGTTGTGATTTGGCGCTATATAAAAAAAAAATTGATTGATTGATTGAAAGCCACGTACCACGGCACCGCTGTGGATGCATTTCGGTTTTAAGTAGGGCTGCCACGACTAGTCGACTAGTCATGACTACGTTGACGAATGAAATCATTAACAACTAATTTAGTAATTGACGAGTCATTTATTTTATTTAAGTCTTTCTTTTTCCTCTCAATTCATAGTTTTAGGCAGCCGTCCTGCCGTCAATTGGACGTTCAAATTTTGAATGAGACGGTCAATTAAAACGGTGGCCGTCTTATTCAAAGCCGTTTAAAATGGGTAGTTTACCGAAGGAGCTGTGTGTGTGTGTGTGGGAGTCAACTCGCTACAGACTGCAAGAGAGGGAGCAGGTGAGGGAGTGAGATTCCTGAACGGAGGCAAGAGACATTACGTTCTGCGGTGAGCCATCAGTGCACGTGAGACAGTGAGCGCGGAGCAGAGAGAGAGGATTTTAACCCGAGTGAACATGTAAAAAAAAAAAAAAAAAACATGGAGCTGCCTTTACTCTCTGTACTTTCTCTACACGTGTGGTTCTGGTGGCATCGACCTGTTCACACCATGTGCACGTCGTATACTGAATTTATGAGATCACGAGATGAAATAAATGGTCAAATATCCTTAAAACATCCTTAAAAAATGAGAATATATAAATGAACTGAGCAAAAATTACACACACACACGTTTAAAAAAACCCTGCTGTGGAGAAGCTGTGCAGAGGCACAGATCACAAACAGCTGAACTTTAACGGCTGTTTATTTTCCAAAGGTATGTATTTGTTCAATCTTGAGCTTAATGTCATGTTTAAGCACAAAATGTGACTATGAGGAGAAGAAAAGGATGATTTCATCACACTAAAATGAACTGGAGTCAGAATAAAAATACAAGCTGCTGATTTCTGTTATTTTTCAACATTATTATAAGCTGCAGCTATATGTTTTAATTATTTCAAAGTGAGGTACCTCTTATTTTATTCTGATTTATTTATGCAAAAAATATGGGGAGTCAAATCAGCCTGCATTGTTCTGTTCAGTTTATATCAAAGTTTTCCTGCACATGTCCAGGTGTTTTTCCTTCTTTATAAGAGTTTGGTGTTTGCTCCACAAAGTTTTAAAACACAATATAAAATGTTCACACTGTTCTTTATAGCAGTTCTGTAATTTCAGAAATGCAACAGAAACAACCACAATTCAGAAAAAGTTGGGACTGTATGTAAAATGAAGATAAAAATAAAAATGTTGTACTCTTCTCAGTTTCTCCACTCACAGAAGCCAAACGCTCTTCCAGAGTTGTGTAATCATACTACGATAGTAGAATATAAAGAAGGGAAAAAAGAAAAAAAAATAGACAATATAATCGTCAATCGCAATTATATGCCTGGCAAATAATCGTCTCCAGAAATTCCTAATCGTGACAGCCCTACACATGGCCTTGGCGGAGGTTTGCACTCTCTGAGTGCTTCTAGTTATCAATAAAATAAAAAAAATATATATCTGCTACCGAGGAAAAAAAACATCCTAGGGACATTCATGTTCACAGCGGCAGGAGCTGAATTCACAATCAAAGTTAAAAGAAGAACAGCAAAAGAAAAGCTCGTCACAAAACACAAAATGGGGAAAATCTTAAACATGCCAGATTCACCCAGTAGTTTTATTTCCAAATGCAAACTCCACACGATCAAAGCCCCCCATGCACGCACATGCTATTGGCGGTGGTTGCTCAGCCTTTAGTTCCCTCACAATTGTGGCACGTTAAGTCCATTAACTCCTGGAAATAATGTTTTGACATTTTCCAATGTAACAAATCCACCTCCGTCTCCAGTTAGTCTGTTAAAAACAGTATCATGCAGATGTCCCATGTACATGTACACAGCTTCAGTAAACCAGCATCCACACAAACAGTGTCATGGTTCTCACCAGTATTATAACAGTGTAATGGCCCATTACGCTGCTGCATGAAAAAAAAAAAATTACGCTGCAGTTGGGCCATTATGCTGTTTCCAAGGGCGTGTAATGGGAAAATGTACAAAGGTTCTCTGGTGTGGATCATTGCGTGTATGGGAAAAGTTCTTGGGGGAAACATTCTCGTACAGCCGCTAAAATTCTCCTGCAGTGTGCCCCGCACCGAGCGCTGGGGGGGAAGTTCTCTGCAGTCACTAAAGATCTGCAGCCGCTAAAGTTCCCCTGCAACATGCATCGCACCAAGCGCTGGGGGGAAAGTTCTCCTACAACCGCTGAAGTTTTCCTGCAATGTGCATCGCACCGAGCACTTTTTAAAATTCATAACGCTCTGAAACACTATTGCCTGCATTTTGAGTGCCAAACTGTGTGAAGTAAAGCCAGAGTTTTTTCTTTTTCTTTTTAAATCTTTGTTACAGCCTTACTTTAAAGACAAAAGAAACAAGCCATCAGGCCAAAACACAGAACAGTGTAGATGTGAGTCAGGAACATCAGAACTGCTAATTTATACACATATACAAGAAAATCTATGTCTTTTATTCTTACTTTAAATAAATTGTAATTAAAATAGTTTTAAGTAAAAAAAAAAAGATTTAGAAATTTTGTTTGTAAATTAAAACCATGATGATTGATTCCTTCATTTAATGTCAAAATAAGGAAAGGTTTTTTAAATAATAAAATAGTTGCTGTCTGAAGACCCTTTGTTTTATTTAGAAGCGTAGCAGCAGGTGTGAGTTTGCAGAGACGACAGGTGAGCTGGACTTTTAGCACATTTAACCAGATAAAGGTCTCCTCTGCAGCTTCAACTTCAAATTGGTGGCATTTTTGGAAACACTTTCCTCACATTTAGAAACACAGAGATGTTTTCTTCTGTCTGGACCTCAAATTTTGGTATATTTATTTAGAATAAGAAAGAAGGCCTTTTATAAGTCCATAATGCAAAAGCTTCGGGGGTGGGGGGAGCGAAGCCTAAGCACCCCCCGAATCCCCGGCTTTTTTAAAGGTTATTTTCCCATCCCATTACGCTGAGAAAAAAATCCTGCTGAGAACCCTGAGTGCATCACCACACTTTATGTTCCAATCCGACACTCTGAAAAAGTTAAGAGTTTCAGGGTGAAATGTGTCATCTCCTGTCTGTAATTCCTCTGTAAATATGTGTCATCACTTTTGAACAAAAGCTCAGGCATTTCATTTTCGGACGGCGCAAGTTCGTTTCACTCTGTCAGTCATTGTGCTGTTTCTGCTCATTCTAAGATGTACATCACATGCCGAAAATTGCCGAGAATTGCAGAGTGAGACATTTTCTGAGAATTCACCTGCAACGCTCAGAGTGAGAATAAAATACATCAGCGATCACTAATTATTAGCACGTGTGTGGAGACACTTACAATCATGAGTACTTTTATGTTGCCTTGCTAACTGGAACGTTAAAGGTGAGAAATGTCCTTTAAAAACAAATATTGGATGGATATAGTGTTTGCTGCTGTGTTCAAAAATCGACATACAGTATCTTTAATGTGTGAGCAGCAGAGAGCTGTGTCAGACCGTCAAACACAGTGTAAATGTAAACTCTTTCATTTAATGTTTTTTTTTTTTAAATTAGATGACAGCTCGTCATTCAGGTTTGTTGAATATACTCTGCAGCATGTTTAATATTAAAATACAGTTTTATTAAAAAAATAAAATTAAAACAGATGTTTGTTTTGTTTATCCTCATCACAGGGCCATAACTGTATAATACTAGCTGAGTTAGCTGTTCTACACACAGGTAATAGAGAAGGATTTTAGCTATGTCACTGTATAGTTCATGTCACTTTAGTTAAGGTGTAGTTAAGTTGCATTGAATTCAGTGTGTTATCATTAATTTTCATAGAGCAATTTGTAACATTCATGAGACTCAAGTGAATAATAATAAAAGGTGACAGCATGTCACATCACTGCAATGCTCTGGCATGCCGTAAACAGGAAGTATATTTTAATTGGAGAAAAAACAAAACAAAATAAACGTGTGCTTTAACTTGCGCGCTGGTCCTGTTCAGATTGCACTTAAAGTGCATCCTTGACAGCTGCTACTATGTAGTAAGTAAAGTGCGATGCTTGCTACCTGACGTGAGTACCACATGAACTGCGAAAATAAGGGCTCCAGTGAGTGGGTCGTGATCTAATATATATGGCTGACCATTAGGGATATTCATGTTATATAGTGAAAAAATTAAAGTTGTGAGAAACTTTGGGCCACGTTTTTGTTCCACTTGGGGTTTTATAGGTGCAGACCAAAGTTGAACTCAATGAGATAAGATGTAGAGGTCCCCCAGTGTCACATTTTCCTCTCCGTCCGCTGACAATGCAACGTCACCCTAACGGGAGAAGACTGATGCCATTATTTTCTTTTACAGGTACATGTGATGGTTTCTAATCACAAAAAGTGGTGGTTGATTGGTCACCCAGAGGAGAACATTACTGGAATTACTGTATTACTACATTGCTTGTTTGGGGAAAATTGCTGCTTTGTGGGGGACCCCTAAACAGTGTCTGATTACAAAAAAAATTTGGCACATATCTTTTATTTTATTAGTGGAACAAGGACAACATGTGGCCCAAAAGATTTTGTAACATTTGACATTTTGAATAGGTCTACTGACCATGTGTGTGTTTGCGCATCTACACTTTCACCCTAAGGGCCCCAGTGACCTCCCCCTTGGTGCCCAGTCACTATAGCAAGTTTGGTGTTGATTGCTCAATTACTGTGGCTGTGCATAGGGAACACACACACACACACACACACACACACACACACACACACACACACACACACACGTTAGACTAGTTGAGCTACCTGTTCTATGCATGGGTTAACAGTAACGAATTTTAGCCATGTCATTGTATATTTCATGTCAGTTTAGTTAAGGTGTAGTAAGTTGCTTTGCATTGTGTGTATGTTGTCAGCATTAATTTTCATGGAGCAATTTGTGACATTCATGAGACTCAAGTAAATGATGATAAAAAAGGTGACAGTATGTCATATCACTGCAATGCTCTGGCATGTCGTAAACAGCAGGTACATTTTAATTGAAAAACGCACACCTTAACTCACATGCGGCACGCGCTGGCCCATTTGGATTGTAATTAAAGTGCACCCTAGCCAGCCGCTACTATGTAGTAAGTAAAGTGTGATGCTTTCTACCTGACCAGAGTACCACGTGAACTGCAAAAATAAAGGCTCCAGTGAGCGGGTTGTTGATCTAATATATAAGGCTGACCTTGTGTGTGTGTGTGTGTGTTTGTGCATGTACGCTTTCAACCTAAGGGCCCCAGAGACCTCCCCCTTGGTGCCCCCAGTCACCATACCAAGTTTGGTGTCGATTGCTTAATTACTGTGGCTGTGCATCTCAGAGAAGGTCATGATCTAATATATATATTTTTTTGCCTCCTTGCTCTCGGCCGAGACAGTCGCATTTTTCCTCTTCTCCCTCCCTCCTTATCTTTCCTGCTTCTGTGGTGTGTTGTCTGTGAGGCTGTCAGCTTTGCTCTTCTGGAAACAGCAAAAATGGATCTGTTAAAGTGGTCTCTGAACGCAATTTACACTATTTTTTCTACAAGACGTGGGAGCGGAGGACCCGACCTGTCCTGCCGGGACACATGTGATGGGTTACGTGATGGACAGTTGGAGGAAATGGCAGGTTATGTGCCTTTACACGCTGTCTGTGGAGGACGTCGAAGATGTGTATATATTTGGCTCGGTGGTGACCGGCTTTCTGCTGTGTGGAGCGGGCATAGCGCTGGTTTACCGGAAAATTAAGAAAGTGGAAGCGGCAATAATTGGCCCGTCCAGGCTGCCCCACGATTGATTCGATTGGAAGGACAGTGTCAGCTCAGTCGGCGGGTGTTAACCGCGCATTGGAAACCATCTCTGGTAGGATCGCTGCACTGGAAAACCGCATTGATCGTCAGTAATGACCACATCTCCTCTCCTAATTCAGATGTATTGGAAGCCACTTGTCTCAGACTGTGGAATCTTTCAGGCGTCTGCTAATCTGGATTTTCATTCGGCTTCCCAAAACACAGCTGCACTTCAAGGCCGCTGTGATAAAAACCTCTTGGAGAAGAACAATGCTCATGCCTCACCCTCCCTGGTCTTCCCCCGCCCTCAGCTTCTCCAGCTCTGACGTTGACTGTGGACAGTGGACTGTTCAGGGCTGGGCCCCTCCTCCCTCCAAAACGGACGAGCAAGGCCGTTGATGGCGTGTGATCATTGTTCATTGTGCTGATGGGTTTTTTCCTGCATTGCTGCTGCATGATTCAATGCAGCAGCAATGAAGGTTTTTCTTTCCCGAGTCTTACCTTGTGTGTGCTTTTTATATGTGTTCATGTACCGGGCCGGCTTATGTGTGTGTTTGTGTGTGTCGTTTGTCGTCATGAGCCCGGTCATGGTTTGCTCAGCCCTGCTGTTGACCTAAGGCAGGACATACATCTGGAGCTGGTCCCCGGGCGCCTAAAGGCGACATCTGCTCCTAACTGGCAATTAGGATGGGTTAAATGCAGTAAACACATTTCATTGTGCAGGGAACATGTTCCTTTGTGCATATGACAATAAAATTCTTTTGAATCCTTTGAATAAGGCTGACCATGTGTGTGTGTTTGCGCACATACACTTTCAACCTAAGGGCCCCAGAGACCTCCCCCTTGGTACCCCCATAGCAAGTGTGGCGTTGATTGCTTAATTACTGTGGTTGTGCATATCGGAGCAGGTTGTGATCTAATATATAAGGCTCAGCGTGTGTGTGTGTTCATGCAGTTTATTGACTCACATTGCACTGCATGCGAGTCAATAAACTTCAATAAAGAATAATTAAAGCCAGCAAAAAAGGGCACTATGAGTGTACAAAAATCACAAATTAAAGCGCTAAATAAATAAATATATATAATGGAGTCATGTTTTTAGTGTAGTGTTTTCAATGCTGTTGGCCAGTAATCAGTAATCCATGTTCATCTGTGTCAAATAACATCCAATATGTTGTCCACTGCATGTTTATTTGTCCATGTTACTTATTTTTAGAATTTAAAAGTCCTTATGTTAAATAACAGCACAGGCTGTGATGTGCACATGTTCTATAAAGAGTTCCTGTCAATTCTTAAATTTCTCCCACATGGAAATGCTGTGTTAAAAGTAAGTTTCATGTCTGGTGGTGGGTGTTACTTATACGCCACAGCAACGTATACAGGTCCCTGTTTGAAGAGACACTTTGGTTTGACAGGTGCAACTTATACTCATGTGGGACGTATACTCGTCCCACCACCACCTCACTCCCAATGGAGAGTGGTGAAGGTGGTGGAGAGAGTCACACATTCAAGTTCCTGGGTGTGACTGTGTCAGAAGACCTGACCTGGAACACTGCCTCAGCTGTGCAGCTGTGCACCCCATAATGATCCTGACATTTACTTTGACTTATATTTACTGCAAACTGTGTAAAACCAACATATTTCATGTTTTGTGTGGTCAGCTTTATTTTATTTGTTAATATATATCCATTCCTACATTTAAGGCCTGCAGCATTTGGTCCCAAAGGTTGGGACAGGGCAGTTTATTCTAAATGTAAAAATTAATTAATCATTTTTCCAGCTAGTTTTCTTGAGAAATGTCAGTGGAACATTTCCAACTCACTGAATATTTCTTTATTTACATCAATCATTCAGAAATACAAACAGTGTGGTACTTTATGGTAAGTCTGTGTAATGTAGGCAGTTCTCAAAAACTAAATGTCTATGCTGCAAGGAGACAAGTGAGGGAAGCCACCAAGACAACTCTGGAAGAGCTTTTGGCTTCTGTGGGTATGAGAAACTGGGAATACTGCAACATTTTTATTTTCATCTTCATTTTACATACAGTCCCAAATTTTCTGATTTGTGGTTGTTTTCTGTTGAATTTCTGAAATTACAGAACTGCTATAAAGAAAAGTATTAACATTTTATTGTTTATTAAAACTTTGTAGAACAAATGTAAACACCAAACTCTTATAAAGAAGGAAAAAATGCATGGATGTGCAGGAAAACAGATATAAACTGAACAGAACAAAGCAGGCTGATTTGACTCCCCATGTTTAAAAAAAAAAAAAAAAAGGTAACTTGAATTTGAATTAAATAAAACATATAGCTGCAGCCTAAAAACTTTGAAAAATAACAAATTAGCCGCTTGTATTTTTATTCTGACTGGAGTACATTTTAGTGTGATGATGGAATTAATTCTGTTTTTTCTCCTCAGTCACATTTTGTGCTTGAACATAAAACAACTCCATTAACTCACGATCTAAAATAAATACTTAAAAAAAATAAAAGCTTATTAAAGTTCAGCGTTCTCACCTGCTTAATGTGAGAACCTGCACATTGAGACACTGCTCTGTTCTGCTGCCTCCCCCTCGCACTCTCCCTGCCTGTGTGAGCGAGCAGAGCCACAGCTTTCAATTTCGAAAATTGACCGTCCAAATGAAAGTTGGATGGCTTGCTATCCAAAACTCTGTTGTAATCTCCAAATGGCTCAGTTATTTAAGGCGCAAGTTTGAAGAAAAAAAAAAAAAAAAAAATCGTCAGACTTGTCAAAGACTTAATTACAAGACCGACAAGATTTTTAACTAGACATCAGTCTAGCAGGGGAAAATATCGACATAAGCCAAAAATTACTGGTCTGCGACTCAGACCAGTGGATTTCTCTACCCCCTCTGTGAGAAAAGCCCAACAACGCCTCTTCTATTTGCGGAAAATTATGAGTGTTCGAATCCCTCAGCAGCTCATGGTAAACTTCTACCATTGTGCAACTGACAGAGTATTGACCTATGAATAGTGTGGTATTCCAGCTGCACTAAGGCTGAGCAGCAGGCCCTCCACAGGGTGGTGAAAACAGCAGGAAGAATCAGTCTGAGGCGGGTACACAACTTCTTGCATGACCAGCATCATCCTGCACATCACCTCTTCCACCAGCTGCCCTCTGGGAGGAAATACAGGTCCATCTACGCCAGAACCACCAGACTGGCTAACAGCCTCTACCCTCAGGCAGTTAGGCTATTAAATGAATTACCCCACTCCTCTTGGCCCCCCATCCATCTTCACACACCATATTCCACCATGGCAATAACTGTAAACTAGGTCTTGCATTGCTGCAGCTCTCTAACGGCATTCCACTCTCTTCCGTCTACCGACTTCCTGCTTTGGTTCACACAGAGGATGGCAGTTGAAGACAACACTACTGCACGTTGATACGAAACTTTTATACTGCTGCTGCATTCCTCTGGGCATTAATGTCATATGTACTATTTGAACTTTCCAAGTATACGTCTATGTCAGTAATAAGTTGCTTTAAATGATATCTCGTTATTTATAACTGTGTTATGACAATGACAAAGTATTGATTGATTTATTTTTTAAAAAGTATACAGACAGAATTTCAAAATAAATTACACAATGTAAAAATTCATAAATATAGGAATTAACATATGAATTTAGAAATGCAGTAGTTGATGTACAGAAATGAAGAAAAGAATAATTAATTAATTTCTTTACACCCCTTTCTGTGTATAAATGTATTTATTCACTTCTTTCTATATTTATCATTTGTTAAAATTTATACTCTGGTCATCTTCCCCCTGGCTTTGTTGTTTTGAACAGTGGGCAAATTTGAAAGGGGAAATGTTGCACTGTAGTACCAAGACTAGCCAATGTTTGCAACTGTAGCATGAATCAATTTCTTGATTATATGAACATGAACCCTAAACATTTTTACAAGAGTACTGCATGGACAAAAACATCAAGCATATCTGCATAGTTATAGGCACTCACCTCCCCTAAGCAGGGCTGAAAAACCAGCACATCATTCTGTGCTTCCACACAATCTCTTAGGGCCTGAGGCACTGGATAGCCAGCTAAGAAATTTGGGACTCGCTGCTGAGGAAGCCTACAGTCAGAAAAGACCATTTTAAAACATCGCTTGGGGAGGGGGGGGGTGTTAGGAATCATACCATTTGAAAATGTGGACAAACAATTCTCACAAGTGTCAAACACTGATGTACACACAAGAGCAATCTGAGATTTCTGACGTCCACCAATCCAGATCACCTCCGGAATTCAGTGGAGTCTTCCATGCCCTAATATCTATCTGTGGTGCAAATTTGTTGAGAATATGTGAAGTAAGGTTTTTTTTGTTTGTTTTTTTTTTAAACATAATCCTTCAAAGCCTATATAAAGTGAAATATTGATCCAGAATCCAGATACGGATCCCCTCCAAAATTCAGTGGAGTCTTCCATGCCCTATTATCTGGTGAAGGGTACAGAAACATTTCTGCTGCTTCAAAGGTCCCAATGAGCACAGTGTGATCCACCAGAACTCTTCCTAGAGCTGGCTGCCCGTCTAAACTGAGCAATCAGGGGAGGGGGGCCTTAGTCAGGGCGGTGACAAAGAACCCGTTGGTCACTCTGTCAGAGCACCATCATTCCCGTTTAGAGAGGAGAACCTTGCAGACAGACAACCACCTCTGTAGCAATCCACCAATCAGGTCTGTATGGTGGAGTGGCCAGTCCACCACACTTCTGCTCAACTACTCAGCCATCCTTTCACTTCACAGGGTTTTTCACTGAACAATGTGGTTAAAAACTGCCCTCTTTCCAACAGCCTACTTTGACTATGTACTGGTCTAAAGAAGATTTGACAAATCATATCTATATCAAATTTAATAGTCACAAATATCCTACAAAATCAAAGCATATTTCTTGTTTATTTTAAAGTGTCTTTGTAGTTCTGTTGACTGCTGTCTTGTTCATTTCTCAATGACAATGTTAGAGTCTGAAGAACATGAGAAGAATCATCATATATTCTGGTGCAGTTTTTAAGCCTTATTTATAATCTTGACCCTGAGTGGATTAGAGATTATCCAAAATAATGTCAAACTTGTGCACCCAATTCTTGCTTTTTCAGTCATTCATTATGTATGCTGTACAGTCATTCCGCCCTGGCAAAAGAACAGTTCAAGGACATCATTAACACCCCAAAATTACCATGACGACTGCATGTAAATGTCCAACCACCACAGTAAATAACATTTAGTGATTTAAAGTGCAGAGCTGTAAAAATAAATGTGTATTTGTGGTTTCAGCTTTCCTTATAAACCAGCAAACATTAAATAAACATGATCTATAACTTAGATTTGTTTTGTCATATGCGTGTTAAGTATGACAGCAAAAAAAATATACATTTTTCGAAGTCAGCGAAATGTAAGTATTCTTGTGTTTGATGTATGCACACAATGACAATTTTAACAATATTCCACCACTTCAGTTTTCATTAACTTTTGGTTTGTTCAATGGGAAGGTTTCATGAGCTGAATACAAAAAAAAAAAAAAAAAAATTGTTGCATTTTTCTCACAGAATGCCTGGATTATCTGTGCAAGACAGAGTTACTGAATAAATGAACAATGCATAAGTCAGTATGACTACAAGATGTCTTGATACCTGATGGCGTTATTTGGAGCTGAGACCGTGATCACATAAGCAGGCCTTATTGGTGACACTAAAGCAAAGGGAACGTAGGGCGCGGAGGGCTGCAACAGGTTCTCTTCTTTACTCAAGACTGTAACCTCCAGGCGCCTCGCAATGGTGAAAGAAGAGAAATGCAGCAACAGCAGCTCGGCACAGCTACCCAGGCTCCTGCACAATTAATTTGCAGATGATGCTAACAAAGATGTAGTTAGGAGGCTTGGTATCTTCTATAACACAGCTGATGTTATAAGACATTACAAGCAGTATTCTGCTATAACTGAAATTTTAAAATGTATCCTTTTGATGTAATATTCCCACAGAAACCTGTAATATTAGTGACAGTAGAAACATTAAAAACTTACTTTGCTTGGCAGCCCACAACAACAGACAGCCTCTCTCCTGGTTGAATGTTGAGGTCTTTTTCCCCTTTGACAGTCTCTATCAGAGCCTTGCCATTTTCCATCGCTGCTGTGTTTGTTCCACGACCTTTTTCTGAATACTCAGGAGCTGACTCAGAGAGTGAGCAAGTTTCTTGCAAAGGTTGCATGTTCACCTTTTGTGGTGTGGGCTCACTAATTGCTAAAATAGTGAACTGTTGTGCAGAGTCCCAACCAGCAAACCCACAACTCTTGAGACTGTGGTTTTCTGAACCATTGTTCCTGTTGCGAGAGACAGAGATTATAATGTCGTACGAGGTCTGTCAATAAAGTATAGGTCTTTTTTATTTTTTTCAAAAACTATATGGATTTCATTCATATGTTTTTACGTCAGACATGCTTGAACCCTCGTGCACATGCGTGAGTTTTTCCACGCCTGTCGGTGACGTCATTCGCCTGTGAGCACTCCTTGTGGGAGGAGTCGTCCAGCCCCTCGTCGGAATTCCTTTGTCTGAGAAGTTGCTGAGAGACTGGCGCTTTGTTTGATCAAAACTTTTTCTAAACGTGTGAGACACATCGAAGTGGACACGGTTCGAAAAATTCAGCTGGTTTTCCTTGAAAATTTTAACGGCTGATGAGAGATTTTGAGGTGATACTGTCGCTTTAAGGACTTCCCACGGAGCGAGACGTCGCGCAGCGGTCCCAGGCGCCGTCGTCAGCCTGTTTCAAGCTGAAAACGTCCACATTTCAGGCTCTATTGATCCAGGACGTCGTGAGAGAACAGAGAAGTTTCAGAAGAAGTCGGTTTCAGCATTTTATCCGGATATTCCACTGTTAAAGGAGATTTTTTTTAATGAAAGACGTGCGGGCGGATTGCAGCGTCGGCTCGCAGCCGCTGCGACGCTCCGCCACAGGAAAAACACCTCTGTTGGAAGCCTTAAGGACAAGTTGGAACATGTCCAGCTGTTAAACAATTTCTCATACACTCACTCCACTGAAAGCCATCAAAAGCCGCCTGGATTTTACAAATGGTTATCAACACGGAGGTGTTTGCGCCGGCTGCGTCCCGATGCGCGGACCCGTCCGCACGTCTTTCATTAAAAAAAATCTCCTTTAACAGTGGAATATCCGGATAAAATGCTGAAACCGACTTCTTCTGAAACTTCTCTGTTCTCTCACGACGTCCTGGATCAATAGAGCCTGAAATGTGGAGGTTTTCAGCTTGAAACAGGCTGACGACGGCGCCTGAGAGTGCTGCGCGACGTCTCGCTCCGTGGGAAGTCCTTAAAGCGACAGTATCACCTCAAAATCTCTCATCAGCCGTTAAAATTTTCACCGAAAACCAGCTTAATTTTTCGAACCGTGTCCACTTCGATGTGTCTCACAGGTTTAGAAAAAATTTTGATCAAACAAAGCGCCAGTCTCTCAGCAACTTCTCAGACAAAGGAATTCCGACGAGGGGCTGGACGACTCCTCCCACAAGGAGTGCTCACAGGCGAATGATGTCACCGACAGGCGTGGAAAAACTCACGCATGCGCACGAGGGTTCAAGCATGTCTGACGTAAAAATATATGAATGAAATCCATATAGTTTTTGAAAAAAATAAAAAGGACCTATACTTTATTGACAGCCCTCATACTTGTGACATAAAAAGCAACGTGTTCTCTAACAGGTACGTATTCTGCAGTTCTTCTGTATGCTCTTTGAGTTGTTTAATAAATTTTTATTGCATATTTTTTCATATCAGTCAAAGTTCTTACTGATGCTACTGAAAATGATTTTCTTTTCAAGTGAGGAATTATCTTTTGTATTTTAATGAAGATTATAGATCACGTTTTCCCACTCACATTATCCAGAGCACCAGCTGTTGTGTCTCACCAATCATTAGATCACAAAAGTGACCATAATCTGTAACATACAGGCCCCCTTTGTTTGACAAGACCGTCTCAAGTCCAGTATCTGGCACAGGTACATAATTGACACTGCAACAACACCAAAAATTATTCCATTTTCAAATCTGCATGAAAAACTCTTATAACTTGAACAAAAATTTGTGTGTGAAGGTGGTGGTAGTGGGGGGATGTAATAGTTACTACCTGTCAAGGGATGGTGCCATGCCCAATGCCCTCCAGCAGTAGAAAGATTGACTGCTCTCCACCATTACCAGGTTGACAAGGTGCCCACATAAAGGCTGATAATGAGCAGGCAGCAACAATGAGTCCAAGGTGAAGAACACACTGTCCGCCACCACTCCATTTTTACCGTATACACAAGTTACAGGCACCTGGACATGAGTGTCAACACAAACAACAAGAAGGTATAAAAATGTCCGCCGCCGTACAAAACACAAATACACACACCCCCCAAATGTGACCAAATGCAGATTTGTTTCTGTATGGAGTAACAGACTAACACCCCACTAAATAGCTGAAACTGCTATTACAATAAAATATGTTAAAGTACACAAAAAACAAAATGCAAAAAAATTTTCAACCAACTGAAGAGCCCACAACGCAATCATTACTCAATTATGAACAGGGTTTCCCCTGGATTATTTTATATATTAGGTGCTCACTGAATCCCCCCCCCCCCCCCCCCCCCCCCCCCCCAAATTGTGAGGAACACTGCATGGAAAAAAATTAAGTGCTCAGAAACACAAAAGCTAAAACAGCAAAAATGGTGATTTAGGTCCGTTTCCGTTTGTACAGGGATTAAAAGTATAAGTTGCTCAAATTTTAGGAAAAAACTAATGCAAATCATTGGTTGAGCTAACAGGATCAATAAATTGATATTTTTGACTGTATGGAATGTTTGGTCTCAAAATTAATGCTCAGACAAGGTCAACATCCATTACCCGTGTTTCACGCTGGGTAATGCACCTGGAGCAGACAAGCCACATTTATTCGGGTCATTATTGTTCTTTTGTTTGTTTTGTTTTTTTTTTTTGTCTTGGTGCATCAAATGGGATTTATTTTCATCGCAAGCAGAACGCTGAAGATACATCAGTTGGCTGAACACTGGCGGGTTTACATTTCAACTATTAAATAACTTATTTTTCTTGTTGTTTACAAGACAAAGCACTGGAATTCTGTGGTTCAGGCTAAGAAATGCAGCTGGAGCAGACAAACACTGGGACGTCTTTAAAAACACTGCATTTCTTCAGTATCTTTCACTGTAAGATATTAAAGTATTTCCCAGATGTTGTCTTCCAAAACACAAACATCTAATCTAGTCCAGTGGCATAGTGGGAAAAAAAGTGCATTTTGTGAAGAAATTGTGAAATTTGGCACACTTGTAGGGGACCCCCAAAGGGTCATTTTTCCAATTAGGAACCACCTCTGAAACGCCTCCTGGTGGCTGCCATCTTGAATTTCAATCTGGCCACCTTTCAGTACATATTACAAGATACAAGATAATTTATTGATCATATGCAGTTTAACACAGAGTCAACAGTGCAATGAAAAGCTTAGGATGAGGACTGTTCAAACTCGCAGGAAGTACTAATAGCATGCAATATAAATACCGAAAATATAAGCATATGTAAAAAAAAAAAAAAATAAATAATAATAATAATAATAATAATAATAATAGTCAGCAGTAGTCAGGTTGTAGTATTCACAGGTTGCAGTATTGTTCATATTGTATATTGTACATATATTACAACCCATAACTTCAATACTAAGACAGATAAAAGCATTCTGTTTGAGGCTATCCCCCAATTTTCTGGGTCTAGAAATCTAATGAGACAGTTTACATGTCCGCCATCTTGGATTTCAATATGGCTGCCACCAAAAACAGATATTTTGCGATATTTCTGAAAGTAGTGCAAATTTTTAAATAATTCAAAATGATAACCCCATGTTTTCAGTGTCAAGGATTTATATGGACTCATTACCCAATGTCTGTTTGCAGTAATTCATCTTGGATTCCAAGATGGTGGACCAATGAAAGCAGGGAGTGCAGGTATAAATTTGATTCATTATGCAACTACTTGTTTTTCTGGAATAAGCAATATTTTTATCATTTTATTGACCTAACCATCTTGGGTTCCAAATGACGTCATAAGCTAAATCCAATATGTACTGTACTAACCAAATGGGAAAGGATCTATTGTGATAGAATCAGTTAAGTTGAACAATGTTTCAGCAATGTGCACTGAAGAACATGGACATTAGTCCTCTATGTAACGCCTACTGGCAATAATCAAAGTCAAAATCATCATTAGGATACATACTGCTTCATGAAAATCACTGCAGTGTTCTCCATGGAGCTATCACTTAATTTTGGTAGCACTGTCCATCACAAGCACAGAGAGATGTGCACTTAAGATTGGCCTTGAAACACTTGCAATTTCCCTTGCTAGCTTTCTGGCACTTGCAACAAATCAGTTCATAGCATGCTTTGGATGCCTCTGGAAGTTCAGTCCAAAACACTACCCAAGAATCATTAGATGCTTCCCATCCCCATTTGGCTGGAGATGGAACAGAAGGGTTTGAATCCAATGCTTGACCCCAGACGTGTCCAGCCTGAAACGCAGCCCTCTTAACATGTTCATAAAGAGCTGCTTTAGTAGGCAGGATATTTTCCATTTCCCGAGATTTCTTTGTGAACAGCTAACGCCTGGCATCATCTACACTCTGAAGGTCACTTGTGGGATCAAAGAGAAGAACTACAAATCGTTCCAGGATCAACATGTCATAATCTGTAACTGTCTGGTTTCAATGACAGTCTTTGAAACGTGTTGGTAGCTTCTGGGAATGTCTGCCATGTAGACCGTTTGCCATGATTGGCAAAGAATGACACTGTGTCACAGCCAGTGAAGGCATGGAAAAATGGAAGTCCAATTGATTTTCCAGGTCCCAACGTAGCCACAATTTCATGGACTGGAATATGTCTGAATCCAACACCAGTACCAAAAGCAATCCACAGTTCTTCCAGGCCAATGTCTTGAAACTTTGCGACTGCGATTACCACAACATCAGTATCTACTGTGCGGATCATCACTCATGAATTTCCCTGCTTGACAATGTCATTTACATGAACGAAGATCCTGGTGTCTGCCTCTTCATGTGAACATGCATTAATTGCAGGGCTAACAGCAACTGAAGTGCCAAGAACTTCCTCATTAATGTTGCTGAAGATTAGTTTACCTTCAGCAGTTGGACAGGTCACACATTTTGATGCCAGAAATTTAAACAATTGCTTGTTTTCATTGTTTCTAAGGAAGCTCTGCCAATTTCCAGGTAGGCGTGAGGAAGAATGAATGCAGCGTCTTTTGCCAGAACCCATTTTATTGTTTCAAAGAACTTAAATAGAAACACTCAACAGAACTATGTATTTTATTTAGCACACAATGGGCGCTCTGTAGACATCTGTCGAGTGAGGTTACAGGCTAATGAGCAGGACTTATAAAACGAAATAGCATTTAACAATTTTTTTTTATTTACTACAGATAATAACCTTGAAGCAAAGAACAGCAGAGCACCCAACAGAACTATTCTAATTAGTACACGATTGGCGCTCCATAGGCATGAACCCATGTGGTATTGTGTCAGGCTAATGAACAGAACTTTATTAGAGGAACTAATATAACATTTTCTTTATTTACTACAAACACTAACCTTGAAATGATAAGAATAATGCAGACAACTTAAATTCTCAGTGTAATATTTCAAAGTATCACATTTTGTTCACTTTTACTTTAATTTTCATCACTTCAGCACCTCCTTTTGTTTTAGTGAAACGGATTATTTGTAGATGGCAGCACTGAAATGTATGAGAGGCTATTTGTACAAAAAATTACCTTTCAATGAATTCTAAAGAAAAGACATGTAAAATGTACACTTACATTCTTTCATTCATTCAGTCATTCAATGATAATTGAATTTATTGATTTGACTGTGCAGAGAGCATACAAAGATAGATCACCTCCTACAAGTATCAGCCATACTGGAAACCAAAATGGCAGAGGGCAACAAGGCATAGGGACATCTGTCTAAAAAGGTATTTCACCCTATAATCATGGAATTGTCATTTTGAATTATTAAAAAATTTGCCTTACTTGCGGATATATTGCAAAAATATCTGTTTTTGGTGGCAGCCATATTGGAATCCATGATGGCGGACATGGTACAATCTTGTAAACAGTCTCATTAGATTTCTAGACCCAGAAAATGGGGGGATAGCCTCAAACAGAATGCTTTTATCTGTCGTAGTATTGAAGTTATGGGTTGTAATATGTACTGAAAGGCGGCCAGATTCAAATTCAAGATGGCGGCCACCAGGGGGCTTTTCAGAGGTGGGTCCTAATCGAAAAATGACCCTTTGGGGGTCCTCTACCACTGTGCCAATTTTCACGATTTCGTCACAAAATGCACTGTTCTGTTTTTATGTGCTTAGTCGCTGGACTAATCGTCAAGCTGTGATGATGAATCCAACTGAAACGACATACAGTGCCATCCAAAAGTATTGGAACACATTTTAATTTGTTTATGCTACTTCAAATACAAAAAAAAAAAAAAATTAAAAGCAAATCTCTACAACTTTCTATGAATAAATTAAAAATATAAAATCCAAGATGATGGGTTGCATAAGTAATGGAATGCTTTGGTATAATACCTGTAAATAATCCATTTTATTACGTGGCTACGACACCATGCGCGCTCTGACTGACTGATTTCCGGTCCGATATTACTCATATATAAGACAGATACAGTAATAATTGGTTCGGATCGCTTATTATTTTCATTACAAACCAAAATGCTAAAAACACTACTAGAAAAACCAAGTTGGACATGAACATAATTCATAAATATCTAAAAGCATTGGAAAAAACACAGATTGAAACTTTACCAGCTAATCTAACCATCTTCATGTAGTTCTTCATGGAGGTGAAGCGAACATGTACCAAACACATAATAGTCATATAAATAAACAAATTATTAACCTAACTTGCTCAGTCTGTACGGGAATATCAGACCTCTGTGTTTTTCACAACACCTCAGTATGATATTTTCCCGTACAGACATCGAGCTCAGTTAATAATCCTTTATTATTGCCAGTTTTGTTCAGACAAGTTAGGGGACACTGAACATATGAACATTTCTAAGTCACTGAATATATCTTAGACTTTATTTACATAAATTATGAAGAAATACAATTAGGGCAGCAGCTATCAAATATTTTTGGAATCGAGTATTCTATCGATTATTTTATCGATCATTTGAGTAATCTGATAAAAAAGTACTTTTGCGTTTTAAAACTGTATGAATAGTGGCAGGGCTCTCCCAAAGCAATGGCACAATGTCGCTGTGCCATCATGTAGTTTTTTTAAGTTTAGGGTGTTCCCTCTCTCTCTCTCTCTCTGTTTTTCGGGGTAATTATTTATTTTAAGAGTTTTGGAGCTTTCCCGAACCATAAGCCCAGACGGTCTGTGAAATCTTCAGTCTGCAGACAGGATATTCCTTTCTTTCCCCTCATACTGCACATTTTATTTTACTTGCACATTTCATTTGCACTTTTTATTACTGTAATACTGGTCATATGCTGTATGTATAAAACAGACAAAATCTGTTATATGTAACCCTCAGCTTCACCAGAAAAATAAAATTACCTGGTTTAGGCGGCCATAACGTAAGGGAGCAACAGAATGTGCCTGGGTAGTCCACTGGGCAGGATCGACAACATACCGTGCTTGGACCCAATCTCCCGTCATTGGTTCATAAGCTAACAGGAAGGGAAAATCAGAGAAAATAATTTTCAGTGTGGCAGTGTCTCGTCTCCTGCAGTGTCGAAACGACTGTCGCTGATGATTTAAAACAACAGCTCAATAGAACAGGAGTTGGGCTACCAATACACAGATCTGAATTATAATTCTGGGTCACGCTACTGGTGTCCTTGGGTAAGACACTTTATTGACAATGTCCCAGTCCACCTAGTTGTAAATAGGCACCATCTTTGGCTACAGAAGTGACCTACAGGAGGAGTCCCAGACCCGTCACACTACAGTATCTGGGGATACCTCAGGACCAACATAGGACTTACCACCCCCACCGCCCTTCAATTATTACAATCCCATATCAAAGTAAGTTGGGATGGTATGTGAAACACAAAAACACACCACATTGATTGTTACAACTGGTTTGACTTTTGTTTCACTGCAAACAGTATGAACCCAAAATATTTCACGTTATATCAGGTCAACCTCATTTCATTGTTAACACACACCCATTCCTGCATTTAAGGCCTGCAACACATTCCAAATAAAGTTGGGATTCTAAAGCATTTACCACTTTGTAATGTGGCCATTCCTTCTCAACACAAAAGACATAGGGAACTGGTTCTTTTCGAGAATCATTAAGAAACGACTGAATCCACCGACATCAATATCCTTTTTGCTGAACGATTTCCTTATCAGTCTTTTAGAGTGCCCGTTGTTTTTGAAGGTGTTTGTCAGGAAAATGATCAGTTCTCTACATTGATTACAGACCCACTGTAGGGTCTGAAATCAATGTAGCTTCAATGTAGCTTCTGTGAAGGCTCCACTTTGAAGCTTGAACCAATGAAGCAGTGCTTCGACCTGCTGCTTCACTGGTTCTTTGCTTTGCTGCTTTTCAGAAGCAGCAAGTCTGCTTCTTAACCCTTCTCAAAGCCATTTAAAGATGTCAATCCTGAGTCACTTTTGTATGGATTAAAGTCACTAACTGGGACTCTTGTCTTGTTGCAGGCAAGAAACGAGAATCGTCCTCCGTTCCATTTGCACAGCTCCTAACGCTGCGCCACTCTGCCAAGTCACGTTTGAGTACGGTCGGAATTAATAACTTCAAAGTGAATCGCCGTTTTAAATCAAATGACACCTATTTCCAAACATTGTAATACAAACTACAATTAACCAAAACATTAACTGCAAGTACATACCTTTATCAGACATTTGAACTTTGCACTCTCCTGGGTGCCCGCAGGCTGCCATCTTTGTAGAATATCCGGGTACTTCCCGCTTGGGGCTGATGTCATTGACGAAAGACTGTACATGAGCTAGCGTGACCAAATAAGGAAGTGGGAAAGGTCACGGGGCAGAGGGTCATCTCTCTTGGTTGAGGCACACGACGTGCAGCTCATCAAGTGGAGTAAACAAGCAGTAAAAAAAGCGAGTGGTGACGTCAGCGGATCGCATCAGAGCGCAGCTCGTCTGAAGGATTATAACAAAAGCTAAATCTGGTATAAACATAAAAATAAATCCTTTAACAGCTGCAGACCAGAAGGAAAGAACACACAACTGTTTTATCAAGTCATGACAATGTAAACAAGACAAATAATTACCTTTTTAGACGGCTCAAAATGCTTTCTGCAGCTTGTTAGGCACACATGCGTGAACGGCTCCGGCTGCAGCCTCCTCTGTGATTCAGGAAGTGATTTGAGCCGTTTTCAATGGCTAATTTGCAGAAAAAAATTATTAATCCGTCACAAAATAATTATTTTATATGCGCAGCGTCCAGCACAGAGCGTGTGGCAGCCAGTGCAACAAAGAACGGCGTCCAGCTGTGAACACAGTGGGTGGGATGCCACAAACAGTAATGAGTAGATTGAAGAAAGTGGGGAGGGGGGTGCCACTGCAGCTGCTATAAATGAGTCTCCTCCAGTAGATTCAGAATCTATTCCAGCCAGGTTGCATGGACGACTGGATTCAAGTCTGTGATGGCAAAGATGGTGAGACAGAAACTTGGCACCTGCAATTGAATTCAAGCTTCACTCCTTAATTGGCCACAAACACCCCGTGTCATGCCCTGTGTTTTGCAGCACAGCAACGGAGACTTCAATTAATGTACGGAAGTAACGCTTGTTTGACATGGGCCATGTACAAAATTGTAATTCCAACAGTGGACATTGGCGAGTATGTACAGTCCTTCGTCAATGACGTTGGCCCCGAGTGGGAAGTACCCGGATATTCTACAAAGATGGCAGCCCGCGGGCGCTCGGGAGAATGCAAAGTTCGAATATCCGATAAAGGTATGTACTTGCGGTACTAGTGAAAAAGTGTGGAATATCAGCTCTTTGGTATGTTTCTTACAGGAAAGTATTGCATTTCTCACGGTATAATGTTCCCCTTTAAGAAATCCAATCCTGGTGTATTGAAAAATTCTAGGCCGATATCAAATCTATCATTTTGCTCTAAAATTGGCGCTATACAAATTAATACATTTGATTTGATTTTGCTTTCATCAGTCCACAAAATGTTTTGTAATTTCTCTTTCAGCCAGTCAATGTGTTGTTTAGCAAATATTAGCCTGTTCAGCATGTCCTTTTTCAACAATGGGACTTTGTGGGGGCTTCTTGTCCATAGCTTGGCTTCACATAGGCATCTCCTAATTCTAACAGTACTCACAGGTAAATTTAGACCTTCTCTGATCACCCTGGAGCAGATCACTGGCTGAGCCTTTGCCATTCTGGCTATTCTTTGAATGGCTATCATTTGAATGGCTGTTTTCAATTTCCTTCAATGTCTTTCTGGTTTAGCAACTTTTCAAAGCCTAATATTCCTTTTTCTTCAGTTTCTCTAAAGTAATAAATTTGATAAATTTTCTTCATGTTTGGAATTGGATTTGGAATTGAATGCCCAGTGTTCCAAATACATTTCTGTGTACGCTTGTTGCTGATAACACCATGAATGGTCTTTTTTGAACTGAAGTCAAAGTAAATGTAGGAATCACTGCGTGTTTATTTAAATGTGCACTTGTCAACGTGGGGTTGTATGTACCATGAAAGGGCAACAGCAGGCATAAATTCTGACACTTGTCACATAATTATCCATGACAGGTTAAAAAAAATAGCTGTTGGACAAAATATTAACATACAACACTGCATGATGATTATATGCCACAACTAAAGAAATGTTTCCTAGTTCCTGGTAATGCAAACACTGCCGACAACAAAATATCTATTTCAGTACAATTAATTCATTTTCTGTGTATACACATTATATATATTTTATTTATGTTTTTAGGAGAAATACAAGTATCGAGTACAGCGTACACTGGCTTTAACAAGTCAAGAATTCAAGGAGCACAGCTGTTTTTTCACTGAACATGGCCTAGACCTTCAAAGGCTGCATCTCTTCTGCAAATATAATAAACCTGTCTGAAATCCTTGGAAAGTTATTGAGACTACAGTCTTCATCACACAATGTCACTAGTTTTGGCTCTGCGGCTTTCAATATTTGGTCAAAGTTGCTCATCATCAAACATAACCTAGACCTTCAAGGGATACATATAAGCTGCAAATGTAGTAAATCTATCTGAAATCTATGAAGAGTTAGAGTACAGCGGTTCAGACGGATGGACGGACAGCATTTCTAGGTCCCACCCTCGGGGTGACCAAAGCCTGCTGAACATCTCACATTCACCTCTCTTGCTGCAGCATGCAAAGCAAATAGGGATGTACACCATAACATGTACATTGTGCTCTGTGTTACATTAATGTGACACAGCATTACACTGATAATACATGAGTGCATATTATCATTGTGCTATCAATAACACTGGTCTGTAGGTCAGGTAAAAATGTAAACAGGATGCAGGATTTTTAAACACCCTTTGGAACAGCCACACTGATGAGTGAAGTATTTTTAAACCAGTACCTTCGCAAAGACTGTGTCGTGCAAAGAAGGTGGTCTGGTTAATGTAGCCTCCATCTCCATCAAATGATGTGACTGTGCCGATTAGAGGCCGCAACTGCATGCCGTCAGCTTCTACGGAGGTTTTTCCTTCAATCTCCCATTCATCTGACCTCTTCTGAACCTAAAAGAAAACAAAATTATGCATACCTCAGGTTAAAAGTGACACAAATGCAACATCTACACATACATTTAACTATTTATTTGTATAGGTTTTTACGTAAAATAATGTGCACACATGGACACAAATTAAATACTGATTTGAATCATTAATTGGGGCATTGTACTAGATGTGCATCAACAATAGCCATAACCTAGAACCAACTGGAGAGCTCACAAAATGATATTCCAACTAAGGCTATTTAACCCCCCCACCCTCCCACCCACACACATTTGATGCGGCAAGCAGGTAGGCCTGATAAATTACCACAGGTTTTCAAATTCTAGATGCTCTGAGATGAATTCCAGCAGTCAAATGCTGTCTGGTTTCTGATCAACAGAGAGTGACAAAAATATTAAAGATTAGACTCTCGATGTATTGGAATGGAATTTGCATTACAGTTTCACTGAACCCAATGTATTGAAAGCTCCTGCGCTTCTTGAGGTGCACTGTGCCATTGCGTAATTCATGCCACACAGTCTGGCGCGGTGCATTTGTGTGATCCATAGGGAACTATCCATGGGGACAGCGATGGAGATGGTGGGCAAGGCCACAGATCCAGCGTCGGAGAGAGTTTGGTTTTCTACCCGCTTTCAGTCCCGTGATCGTGAATGTTTTTTTTCACACTCATGCACTCTTGGTGTGCAGGCTTTTCGGTGATGGGGAAAGGCATTATCATTCATCAACCTTTTCCTGAGGATTTGTGACTTTTTGACTTTTTCTCCTTCGTTCTGCTGTTGTGTGATCGAGCCTTTATGACTGAACTAAAACCGCATTGCTTTTATTTAGAAGCCTTTTTTTTTTTTATTTGTTCCTGGGAAATGATTAATCCAATCAATGTGTACCACTCCTCAAAAATGTCCGCTCATGCCAAAAAAAAGAGAGGCGAATGCTGAATTTTGATGAAGTTTAACAAATCCAGGTACAGGTCCTCTCTCACTGATGATCATCTGTCGGCTGTGCTTCGCATCTCCACCTCAGACATTCAGCCTGAGTTTGATAAAACTTGATAAAGAGACTAGATTTTTCTCACTGAACAAGAAAAAAGGACCGAAAAACACTAAAATGTGGAAAGTAGTGGAAAATACAAATGTAGTCATGCAAAGACATGATAAGAACTAGTGCACTGGGACACTTTTCTCTTTTTCTGCACAGTTCAGTGACCATGATATTATGACTTGTCTTTAATATCTGGTTTACAATGACAATTGATGTGATGTCTTTAGAAAGCTAAGAACCTTCTTGTTCCAACAGTAAGTTTCAGTTTCAACAGTATTTTAAACTCAAAATGCATTTTGGGGTCAATGTGAATGAAAATTATCACAAATGTAATGAGTCAAATGATTCACATTTTATTCACTACTATCCTGGAAAATTTGATAGAATAAATTACATTTTTGTAAGGTAACCTCTTTTTTTCATTGCCTAATCAGAACATCTAACAGTTTGTCAAAAGAATGCTATTTACTGCTTTTCATATAGGAATAAAATAATTATTGTTCAAACTTGAGTTTAGCCTTTTGGCCCAGACCTCCACAATATTTCCTGTTTCTCATTTGGCCCTTTGCAAAAAATAATTGCCCACCCCTGGTCTAAAAGGTAATTATTTGTAATGTTTATATTGTAATAGCTTGGTAAAACAGTTGCATGTTCATTCTTTCTCATTAGTAGCTGTAAAATGACATTTATGATAGTTTTAATATCTCGTTATAATCCTTCAGATGAGCTGCGCTGTGATGCAGTGCGCTGATGCAATCATATGCACTCACAATCGGGGTTTATTTATGCAATGTTCACGCAAAGATCACATAAATAATGCGCGACAGAGATTTTGAATATTTTAAAATTTTCTTTGTACACCTGCACGAAGCCGTGCACAGTTTACAACACGTTTACTCTCTTGCATGGCAGATTGCATACGAGTGTGTGGATCAAATTCATGCAAGTGTCAAGGCACCTTAAAAAAAGTAAAAGTTGCTAGAAGTCGCTAAATGATGTCATTGTCTAATTTGCATATTATCTGAAAATATGATGTCATAACAGATGCTGTAGGAAAAAAGAATAACGTCATGGGAGAGACAAAAAAGTGAGTAAAAACAAGTTAATATTTAGAACTACAAATAAATTGGATTCTTGGTTTATTGATTTTGCCATTAAAATTGACCATCACTTCTCAAAATACTCTCTCTCACTCTTGTACTTATTGTAAAAAAAACAAAAAACAAAACAAAACTGTGTACTCTCCACTGTGTGCTGTTGCTGTACTTTGGCAAAACGATTTCCTTTGGGATAAATGAAGCTGATCTTATCTTAAAATAACTTCTCAAGGCCAGGGCTTCTCAAAGTCTGGAGACTAATTATTTTATTAACTTAGACTTTGACAGAAACATTCAACAAGAGCTTTGATAGTACAAATATGACAACATAAATGTCATTCTTTTGGCCATTATTCTTAACCTTCAATGCATCTAAAACCACTCAAAATGTGGTGGCCACATCTGATTTTTGTGTCCTCACTGCAGTCACCTGCACTCTAATCCACATTGGTTGCTATAATAATAAAAGTTACATACATAACACATGCTTGTCACGTGAGTGCCGTTCAGTGTCTGAACACTGTAGCTATATAGCTCTGACTCAGAGGATATGGATTTTAATCAAAGCTGGTTAGTTCACATTTATTTACAGTATTTTCTGGAGTATAAATCAGTTTTTATTTATATATTTATTTTTTATTTTACCAACTTGGGAGGCCCTGCAACTTATACTCCGGTGCTACTTGATATACTGAAAACTTGCAAGTTTGTTATTAATAATAACCATAATGACTATTTACATAGAACCTTCCCAAAAACAAAAGCATTAATGAAAATAAACTCAAATTAGCGTGTTGCACGTGGGGATCCATGGGCTCAAGGTTGAGTAGTGTTTATAAAATAGGCAGCTGACATTTTTCAAAAGTAGCAATCAATTGTGGAAGATTTCTACAAGAAATTGAAATGGTGTGTTATTCCAGAATGTTTTTAGAACATTAGACGTTAGACCTCAACAGTTTTTAGAGGAAGAAGTCAACCCTTTTATTTCCTGTTAATTACATAATTTTTTAGGTCAGTTTACTGTCTTAATGTATTTATAAATTGTTTAGGTTCGTGTTATCATATACACACACTCTTATTGTCATTTTATTTTTACTTCTATTTTGTCATTTGATTTTTAAATGGACCACAATGAAAATAAGTGTTTTCATTTTCTTGTGTCATCCATATATTTTTAACATATTTACAATTATATATTTAATAAATAAAAATGCACTCACACTTTTAATATAGATGATTTACCACCCCCTGCTGGACTGGTGTGTGAATCTAGAATATAACCATCAGTGTCCATTGTTCAGTGTTGTTTGCCAATATATATATATATATATATATATATATATATATAGCTTCTCTAAAAATATTAATCCTATCAATGTTTGGTTTTGGCACCGTTCATCTTTGACCCAAACTGCAAATGTCAGCTCTCCCCAGTTTGTGCATGGTTAAAATTGCACGGACGCACAGCTTTTTGTCCTTTCTGCATTCAGCTGTATGCAGTTGCTTTTAATTTCACAGAGACGGTGGCGGAAGACATTGAAGACACTACATATTTCACTCATGGTGCCAACATAAACACTTAACTCAATCAGGGTAACAGCAACATAACTAAAACGACTAAACCAACTGAACTACAAAAACACAATAAATCAACACTAACAGCAATGTTAAACTAACACGAACCACAATAACATTTAAAACCACAAATGCCCAAACTCCCATGGTGCATTGCAGCACAACGTCCATTGTTTATTGGTTAGCTAAAAGTGCTAATTTCTCCAAAAAATACTTGTTCTATCAACTTTCCGTTTTTACCGTGTTCATGCTTGACCCAAAATACATAAGCATACTAAACAGCAAATGTCAGCTCTCCCCAGTTTTTGTGTGATCAAAGCCATACACACGCACGCACCCATGCACACAGAGGCCACTTGGCTATTATAATACAAATGACTCCTGCTGGAATGGCATGTGTGTCCATAATGTAGTTAGCAACATCCATTGTTCAGTGTTGCTAACTATTATACATAACTTCTCCAACTATTATCCATAGCTTCTCCAACAATATTTGTCCTATCAACATTCCATTTTGGCAGCATTCATCCTTGACTCAAATACATAAGCATATAAAATAGCAAATATCAGCTGTCCACAGTTTCTCTGTGATCAAAGTTACGCATGCACACACACACAGCTGCTGGAAGCAGGTACTTTTAATTTGACAAAAAAAAAAAAAGTGGCTGAAGACATTAAAACCACTACAGTTTTCACTGATGGTACTAACATGAGACTTAACTCACTCATGGTAAGAGCAACATAAAACGTAACTAAACTGGCTAAACCAAATGAACTACAAAAACACAATAAATCAATAACACTAACAACACTGTTAAACTAACATGAACCACAAAAACACCATATAAAACCTCAAAACCTCAAAATCCCATGGTGCACTGCAGTGCAATGTCCATCATTTACTGGTTAGCTAAAATTGCTCATTTCTCTAAAAATATTCATCTATCAGCAGGTGATTAGAGACCCTGCAAGACTTATCACGAATGTGGGTGTGAAATCTATTAGCTTACCTCTGAAATTAGTGCAGAAAATGTACTATGGTGATAGTGCAGTTTATGTGGCAGGGAGGGAAATTTGTCCAGTTGAGACTGTGGCCTGTTTCCGCAGATGCGTCCATAAAAAGCATAGAGGGATATGCTTTGCAAACTTCATACCCATTAATACACTGGATAACAGTGAAATTGAGGATGGCCCACTGGTTGTTCCAGCAATATCAAATATTTTGTGTCTGCTACCTACAACCCGCGCGGAATGTCTCAAACCCAAACCTACTTCTAGGTAACTTATATATACTACACTGGAATCACCCCTAAATCCAAACAGTCCAACCGTCAACCCCACTGAGGTCCTTAGTCTGGGTCTCATTAACATCAGATCACTGTCCTCAAAATCACTGTTGATTAATGATCTAATTATGGATCACCACTTACATATGATTGGGTTATGTGAAACCTGGCTTAAACCTACTGCTGTCGTCCCCTTAAATGAGGCCTTTGTAACATCGAGTAAAACCACAACCTGTTTATTTGATCCTATACCAACAAAACTGTTTAAGGACCTGTGGCTAACTCTTGGGCCAACTGTGCTGGAAATTATTAATCCGTCATTAACCTCTGGATCTGTTCCTAAATGTTTCAAATCTGCAGTGATTAAACTATTACTTAAATCTAATCTTGACCCTAGTATATTGAAAAATATAGGTCGATATTAAATCTATCATTTTGTTCTAAAATTCTGGAAACGGTGGTTTCACAGCAGCTTGTAGACTACCTTACTGAGAATAATCTGTTTGAGCCACTGCAGTCTGCTTTTAGAAAATGAACTTCTGCTTGCAATGGATTCGGACACCACTACAGTTCTGGTGCTGTTAGATCTTAGTGCTCTGTTTGATACCGTGGATCGCCCTATTCTACTCAATAGGCTGGAGAATAATTTTAGGATTACTGGGAATGCCCTTGCTTGGTTGACATCGTAGCTGACCAGTCATTCTCACTAGCTGCGGTTACATGAACCAGAAGTAATCTGACTGAACAATCAGATCAAAAATCACACCATGTAAACAGCTCCATCTGATTAGATTTGCCCAATCCAATCGAAATTACGATCGGGTCAGAGGAGGTGGTGTAAGCCTGTTTCTAACCCGATCGGCTTCCATGTAAAAGGCACGTGGGATTGTCCGCCTGTGAGGAGCCTTGTTATGTATGTCTGTTACATCACATCACCACGTGACACTTCCTGCTTTGTGTTTGCGAAAATGGCACTGGCAAAACAGAGCTGGACTTTACAAGAGACAACACCTCCTTAACGTTTTAAAAGAATTTAAAATTAGTGGAAAAGCTTGACGGATGTAAGCTGGCAGCACAGACTTGTGTCCGGAGTCAGCAGGTCAGTTGAGCAAATTAAGAACCACAGTAAAGCAACGAGTGCTTTCTACAAGGAGAAGCTAAAAACGAACAGAAGCTGTGCGGCTCCAACCACCTTCTGTGTTATTATTATGAATTAATGGAGTAATAATCGGAGGACGACCGCTCTCCAAGAAGGACACTGGAGTAGAAGTCGGTTTTCCACCAGAGGAAAGTTCACCCACAGAAAAAAATGAGCAGAAATCATAAAAGTGGTAGCTGTGGAGTTATTAACTGTGGGTTAATGAAAATGACAGACGCTCAGAAATAACCTACCTGCATGTGGCTGTGTGTTCCATCAATTAGTCCCATTATTTGAGGGATATGATGCATTTCCTCGAAGCTCCAGCTGATCTCCAAGGCTTCATTTACATTTGGCTCATAAATGCTGTTTAATCTATCGATCTTTTCATTACGGCTTTACAAAACATGTACATAATTGTAACCGTGCTCTATGCCACATTGCGTAAAAACACATTCCGCCATGCTCCTCTCTTCCTAAACAAGTCCTGAAGAAGAAGCATGTTCCTCTGATGCTGCAGTTTGAGGGATATGATGTTTCCTCGAAGCTCCGGCTGATCTCCAAGGCTTCATTTTCATTTGGCTCGTAAATCAGCCATTTAATCCGTCGGTCTTTTCATTACGGCTTTACAAAACATGTACATAATGTAGTCGTGCTCTATGCCACATTGTGTAAAAACACATTCTGCCGTGCTCATCTCTTTCTAAACAAGTCCTGAAAAAGAAGCATGTTCCTCTGATGCTGCAGTTTCAAAAGAAACGCGCAAAGAATAACAGTAATCTCGATTACTCACACTAACAAATCAATTGGTTATATGGACGGGCTTCTCAGTACAACTCATATGCATATGTCACAAACGGCAGACGGCACAATGCAAAGTAGAGCCCGACCGATATGGATTTTTTGCGGCCGATGTCGATAACGATATTTGGATGAAAAAATGCAGATAATCGATAAATCGGCTGATTTGCCGATAGCTGATAAATCAGCCGATATTTTTTTTTTTTTAAATGAATAAAATTTTTTGGACCCTTAACAAAAAAGGTATGAGTTAAAAGCTGAAGCTTTGTCCTCATATTGATTAACTTTATAACAGAGAAGAATTTTCAAGTTCAAAAAATGCAATCATGAATTAAAACTTTGTGAAATTAGCAAATACATATCCTTAAAAAGAGTTGTGAAATACATCTGATCTTGTACCTCTTGTTGCTGCAACTTAGATATAGGTTCAGGATAAGGATATAGATCCTTATAAACTTAATTGTATGCTTTTGTCAGCCGATCAGTGCAGTGTGACGGCGAACTACAGGGGCCGGTGATGAACACATTTAAGCAGGGGTGTAAGCAGCACTCAGTTGAATGGAGTCAGAGCTCCATATACTGGACAAACGGTGCAAGGACATGTTACATTGCCGACAAACATTATTTCAGTAACTGTTCTGTTTATGAGAACTTATCGGCGTCCTATCGGCAAAATTTCGGCCGAGTACTTTGAAAAGAGCTTATATCGGCCGATAATATCGGCCGGCCAGTATATCGGTCGGGCTCTAACACAAAGCATTATAGGATTGCTCTACTGACTGAATCAGATCGTAATCACGGTGCATGTAAGGCTGTTCTGTAAATATTCATTCATAGACTTAAAAATATTCATGTTCTGAGTTCATAAAAACTTGTTCTGTAAATAGTTCTCATACTTTTGTGATCAAAAACATTGATTTGCATCTCAATTTTGAGGCTGTTCTGTAAATAATTTTCAAATAAACAATAAATATAGTAACTTCTGTTCAAGCGGCAAGTCCGCTTCTTAACCCTCTCAAAGCCATCTACAGATGTCAATCATGAGTCACTTTTGTGTGGATTAAAGTCACTAACTGAGACTCCTGTCTTGTTGCAGGCAAGAAACGAGAATCGTCCTCCGTTCCGTTCGCACAGCTCCTAACGCTGCTCCGCTCTCTGTTGAGTCAAGATAGAGTCTGGCTGGAATTAATAACTTCAAAGTGAATCGCTATTTAAATCAAAAGACACCTCTTTCCAAAAGTTGTAATACAAACAATAAACTACAATCGACCAAAATGTTTTTTTCCTCCCAAAATGAGACGTCCTGCGTTCTTTATGAATTACATTGATGTTGATGTGCAGCACAGCCGGCTGAGCTCAGCTCAGAGGCTATGGAGTTACATTTATGCCATTAATGTTTGAAAGAAAATGCTTTTGACAAAAACTACAGATTTAGTTTATTTCTATTTATGTCCTGAGATCAAGGATTCAGTGACCAATTTCATATCTATTTACTTTAAGACTCAATAAAATGTTGTTGACATAGAAAACCTGTAAAGCCTACTTTTAGCACACAGAAAATTCACAGGAGGTATTGATAAGGTAATCGATAAGGAATCGGCTCGAAATTGATAAAGTCTTATCAATACCCATCCCTAACACACACACACACACTATATATATATATAAAATTAAGTTTGAAAGGTTCTCCCACATCCACGCAGCTAGCGCTGTGGGAAAAGGTCTGCTGTAGTGTGTTGCGCTCCAGATACGAGTATTTGTAGGGGAGACTGGGACTGCTCCGTAAAATTTTTTAATTTATAACTCTCTGAAACACTATTGCCTGCATTTTGTGGGCCAAAGTTTGTGAAGTAAAGCCACAGATGTTTTTTTTTTTTTTTATCTTTGTTACAGCCTTACTTTAAAGCCAAAAGAAACAAGGCATCAGGCCAAAACAGGGAAGCATGTAGAAATGTACGCATGTCAGGAGCAGTAAACCAGGTGTAGACACCTCTGGCGGCCTCTTTTGGCTGCCATGGATCTATTCAGTAATTCTGTTCTATAGCATGTTTATGAAATAAAAAATACTAGTCCATCTTTCTGGGAAGGGGATTGGTCCATGCCATCAGTCTTATAGCCATTATTATTAACTACCAATACTTCATTAATATGCTGTCAAATGTCAATATAATACTAGTATTAATATGTTGCATACATTAAACAATCAGGTAACATCTCAAAAAACGGTTTTTAATAACACTAATCCAAACTGATATCAGATTGAATTGAAATAATCTATTCTGAATCTTAAGAACGGGAATCAAATCAATTCTTGAAATTTGAATTGATAACCAGCCCCACTATAGATGTATTGATATGCGGCTACTTGTATCAATATTGTACTGGGAAATGTTTGAATGAATACAATGATTCTGATGGCATCAATGACAATCATGTTACCAGTGCAAAGAACATCATGCAAACACAACAACAAATAAAACATTTGAGAGTTCATGCCAGAGGAAAGCAGTTTCTTACCCTTAATGCTTTCCATCCACCCTGCACACTTCCTCTTATAGCAGTGCAGTTCACCATGTCCCCTTGTTTGAGGGGTACTCCACCCAACACCTCCGCACTGGTGAAGTACACATCATCATCTATCATGCCATAGTCAAGGCACAGCTGAGTAACAATACTGCCCCGCATGTGACGAATGTCCTCAATGACTGAAATATCAAAGACATGTACAAATTCATCCGTGTGATATTGACTGAATTATAGAAACCTTTCTCTGGAGTGCATTTACCTGTTGCACCTGAGAACACTGCTTCATCATCAGAGTTTACAGTCCTCCACAATGGAGAAACCACCTTGGATAGCATGGACCACACAGCAGCAAGCATACTGACTCGACAAACTGAAAAAAAAAAGGACAAAAACAAAGATTCATATGGAGGCCCCCCTCACCCATTACATTGGTGAGAAAATATTAATTAAAAGCTACAAATTACTAATGCATGGCCACTAAGGGTGTCACATTAAAAAGTCACCACAGTTCAGTTCATATTTGTGGTTAGATATATGGTTGGTTGCGAGTTTGGTTTATACATACAGTATCTTTAAAGGAACCTTGACACTTGCACGAATTGGATCCCTGCATTGGCAAGCAATTTTGCATGCCAATGAGTAAACTGTGTGTGCGCAAAAAAAAAAAAAAAAAAAAAAAAAATTCAAAATGTTCAAAATTAGTTTCGTGAACTAGTCATGAACATTGTGCAAACTTTTCAAAAACTGTGTCACTACGTCAGTGCGTGCAGAGCATCTGAACGATTATGACGAGATGTCGCATCTATAATAAACATAATTTTAGATACATTATCTAACTCATAAGAAGGAATGAAAATGCAACCGTTTTACCAAGTATTACTATATATATATATATATATATATATATATATATATATATATATATATATATATATAAATATATATATATATATATAAAACGGCTGAGTGGATCCTTGTCATTTGATTGGTGCTTTGTATGTCACGTGACATGGATTATTCATCCCATTTGTGTTGCACTGCATTTAGAGTGCAATTTGGTTAGGGTGCGCGCACGCTCACACAAGTCAGGCGGCAATTAGCTTTAAAACAAACATGGCAGAGTTTGTATTGCTGACGGATGACGATTTGATGCACAGCATGGCGGACTACATTGTCAGAATTATTTTTGGACTCCTATTTAAAATTTGTGTTGGATTCTTGATGTCAAAGCAGCAGTGACGCACTAAAGCTGGATTAATTTCTGATGTTATTTTTTTTCGCTGCGCTGAGGAGATACCAAAATAAGTCCCTTTTCTGTTGTTTATAAATTAATATAATATGAAATGACAAGGATCTGTTTTCTCTCGACACGCAAAACATTTTGCGATGACAATTCTATAGTCCCACAAGGCCTGAATTAGGCCAAATACTGGCTGCCATTTAGGAGTGGGAATTCTCACTCCTAAACGATCAATAGGAAAGCAGTGGTCGTCACACCAGTCAGGCTGGCGTCATTGTCTAGGCACCCAACCAATCACAGGCTAGGAGAGAGGCCAGTACCTGGCCTAATTCAGGCCAGTAGTTAGGCTGACACTCTGTAGACTCCTGCAACTTTTTTTTTTTTTTTTTTTGGTGTATCACAATATGAATCAATTAATTACTTTTAATTATTTTTAAGTGAAATGGAGCGAAATGGGGACCGATGATAACGAAACGGGGGTTGAACGTAGCACAATAGAGCAGACTGAATCCAAATATGATAAAATTACGTACTTTTATTACATTTTTTTTAGCGAAATTGGATGAAATGGGGACTGTAATAACGAAATTTGGGTAAAACGTAACGAAATGTAATCGACTGACTGAAGTTTCATCTCTTGAACGCCAGATGGCGCACCTACCCCTACTACATGTACTGAGCGCATCTCACAAAAAACAAAAGCTAAACAATTAAAGTAATTATTTGAAGTAAGTTTGGTTCACTCTGCTCCGTTTCGTTACATTTTACCCCCATTTCCATTAATTATCAGTCCCCATTTCGCTCCATTTTGTCCATTTCGTATTTTAGTATGGCCCCTAGAAGGCAAAAAAACAGCGACACCCTTCTTCAGATGACTGCAAACATCTGTAGAACCCGGTTTAAAGTAAAGTTCTCAGCTGTTAGTTGTACAACAACAAATCAGGTTAAACACCAATTACCTCACCCCGCTACAAGTAGCACGCGTGCTGACCTCGCGCCAGGCGTGTGGCTCGTGAGGGGCGGTGCTAAGTGCTAACGTAAACTTGGTGGACAGTGTGGTTGTTCCAATATTACCTTACCTTGCTGGCTCCTTGGTGTATGTGGGGGTCTAAGAAAACGTCTTAAACGTTCATATTGTAATCGTGCGTCCTGTTTTTTCTGTTTATTTTTCGTAGAAAAGGTGTCCCACCGAGGAAAGATGCTCCAGATAACCTTGCGCCACGCCTCAGTTGGTCACGTGACTCTAGCTTTTCACCTGCCAGGCGACCTAAAAAGTAACTTACAAGAAATACCTTTTTTTTTTTTTTTTTTGGAAAAAAGGACTATTCACACGTCTCGACGAAATGAATGTGTATGAAAGTAACTTCAAAAGGTGTAAAATTAAAATGAAGCCGTCCACCAAAATTGCAACAATATCTGATGTTGTAAAGCCAGCAATGATGTTTGGGACACAAGTACAGTCACATGCCCACTTGTAATTATTTTCTAAGCACTGTGCTAAAGTACAAAGTATGGGTGCTTGTAGTTTTTCTTCTTTTACAATATATTTCAGAGGCAATATTGTATTGTACTTTTTATTCCACTACATTTATTTGATAGCTTTAGTCATCTTGGGAAGTCATGCATGAGGCCAGTAGAACAAGGTGTTTGGTGATGCCGATATCTTTGCAGGTGAATGAAGGTCCAAGTCTTTGGGGTCCTGGTGCTGCCTGTCTTGCTGTATGGTTGCGAGACTTGGATGCTATAACCAGTGACCTAAGGTGACGATTAGTTGTCTTTGGTACAAGGTCTCTTGGGAGGATCCTTAGGTACACTGTTAAACCGAATACTCCATTTTAATACAATAATTAAGTTAATGTAACTCAAACTTCGAAAAAAGTTATAGTCACTCATTTCCATTAATTAAACTAACTCAAAAACTGAATTGTTGTCTTAACAACTCAGTTCCTTTAAGTGCATTTAAAATTTTGGGGTATTTAAGTGTTGGTGATATTTCCAGTGCATTCCATTCACTCATTTTAATTGAGTTTATGTAACGGAGGCCAGCAGGTGTCGCTGTGCATATTTAATTACACTCAACAAAAATATAAACGCAACACTTTTGGTTTTGCTCCCATTTTGTATGAGATGAACTCAAAGATCTAAAACTTTTTCCATATACACAATATCACCATTTCTCTCAAATATTGTTCACAAACCAGTCTAAATCTGTGATAGTGAGCACTTCTCCTTTGCTGAGATAATCCATCCCACCTCACAGGTGTGCCATATCAAGATGCTGATTAGACACCATGATTAGTGCACAGGTGTGCCTTAGACTGCCCACAATAAAAGGCCACTCTGAAAGGTGCAGTTTTATCACACAGCACAATGCCACAGATGTCGCAAGATTTGAGGGAGCGTGCAATTGGCATGCTGACAGCAGGAATGTCAACCAGAGCTGTTGCTCATGTATTGAATGTTCATGTCTCTACCATAAGCCGTCTCCAAAGTCGTTTCAGAGAATTTGGCAGTACATCCAACCAGCCTCACAACTGCAGACCACGTGTAACCACACCAGCCCAGGACCTCCACATCCAGCATGTTCACCTCCAAGATCGTCTGAGACCAGCCACTCGGACAGCTGCTGGAACAATCGGTTTGCATAACCAAAGAAATTTTGCACAAACTGTCAGAAACCGTCTCAGGGAAGCTCATCTGCATGCTCGTCGTCCTCATCGGGGTCTCGACCTGACTCCAGTTCGTCGTCGTAACCGACTTGAGTGGGCAAATGCTCACATTCGCTGGTGTTTGGCACGTTGGAGAGGTGTTCTCTTCACGGATGATGCGAAGGAGATGTGTTGCACTGCATGAGGCAAATGGTGGTCACACCAGATACTGACTGGTATCCCCCCCCCCCCCCCAATAAAACAAAACTGCACCTTTCAGAGTGGCCTTTTATTGTGGGCAGTCTAAGGCACACCTGTGCACTAATCATGGTGTCTAATCAGCATCCTGATATGGCACACCTGTGAGGTGGGATGGATTATCTCAGCAAAGGAGAAGTGCTCACTGTCACAGATTTAGACTGGTTTGTGAACAATATTTGAGGGAAATGGTGATATTGTGTGTGTGTGGAAAAAGTTTTAGATCTTTGAGTTCATCTCATACAAAATTGGAGCAAAACCAAAAGTGTTGCGTTTATATTTTTGTTGAGTATAGTAAACCTCACTTCCAACAGCTCAACAGAATCCTCTGGTCACCAGGCCAGAGCCCTGGGTTGTAGCCTTCTGGTTAGAGTCTGACTTTCATGTCGGAGATCGTGAGTTCGCGTCCTGAGGGGAGCGAATGGGCGGCGTCATAACAACACAAGGCAGAGTCAACAAGTAAACCAAAGAATGCATCAAAAAATCTAATCCAAAATATAATGCAAATTTTTTTAGGCAGAAATGTATTTGTCACTTTTTTATTGAAAAACAGAAACTAGATTGCTTTTCTCCCTTTATATAGCACCCCTTGGGCACATATTGCGGCATTTTGGGATTACCTTTCACTGCTATGCAGATGATACTCAGTTATACATGCCGATAACTGCTGGTAATCTTGTTCACATAAAATCCTTCGAAGACTGCCTTGCAGCAGTGAGAAGTTGGATGTCTAGAAACTTCCTACTTTTAAACTCTGATAAGACTGAAATGATGGTTCTTGTTCCAGTGAGACATTGGCATCAATTTGACCAGTTAATGCTCAGCCTTGGCTCGTGTGTCATACATCACACTGATAAAATGAGGAACCTTGGGGTAATTTTTGATCCTTCATTGTCCTTTGGCCTCCACATTAGAAATATTACTAGGACTGCTTTCTTCCACCTGCGAAATATAGCGAAGATTCGTCCCATCCTGTCTATGGCTGATGCTGAGACCCTGATCCATGCATTTATCTCTTCTAGATTGGACTACTGCAGTGTTCTATTTTCTGGTTTACCGCAGTCTAGCATTAGGGGTCTCCAATTAGTTCAAAATGCTGCAGCCAGACTTTTGACACGAAACAGAAAGTACAACCACATTACACCCATTTTGGCATCCCTTCACTGGCTTCCTGTCCCAGTGAGATCAGATTTTAAGGTTCTGCTACTAACCTATAAAATTATTCATGGACTGGCACCTCCCTACCTAGGTGACCTAATTAAACCTTACGTACCGGCCCGGGCTTTACGCTCTCAGGGTGCAGGACTACTTTGTGTCCCTAAGGTGAATAAGAAGTCTGCGGGTCACAGAGCTTTCTCTTATCATGCCCCTGTTCTGTGGAAGGAGCTCAGTGCATCAATAAAACAGTCAGATTCTGTGGAGATTTTCAAGTCCAGACTTAAGACGCACTTATTTTCCCTTTCATATGGCTAGCATACTAGTACAGTTTTGTTTTACGCTTTTTATTCTTTTAATTCATTTATTAGTAATTGGAGCGGGCTGCGGCCTCAACTTTACCTAAATTCTGGGTCTTTTAGTGAAGTTTAGGGCTAGTGGCCAACAATCACCTTAGTATTTCTCTGTTTTTCTTGTTGTTTAATGCTGGCAAATTATACAGTATTTTTTGTCTTTCTGATGCCTGATTCTGTTTTTTCTCTCTGTTTAAGGTGCAGCTCCATCCAGAGATGGGAGTTGTATCTGTCCTGTGCGCCAATAGCATTTCTTGTACACTCAACAAAAATATAAACGCAACACGTTTGGTTTTGCTCCCATTTTGTATGAGATGAACTCAAAGATCTAAAACTTTTTCCACATACACAATATCACCATTTCCCTCAAATATTGTTCACAAACCAGTCTAAATCTGTAATAGTGAGCACTTCTCCTTTGCTGAGATAATCCATCCCACCTCACAGGTGTGCCATACCAAGATGCTGATTAGACACCATGATTAGTGCACAGGTGTGCTTTGAGGCAACTCTGTTGTGATTTGGCGCTATATAAATAAAAATAAATTGAAATTGAAATAGATTTACATACTATAAGTTAAGTTACTAAAACTTTAACAATTAAATTTTTGAAAATTATTTTATTTAAATTGGCAAACTCAAATGGTTTAAGGCAGTCAGTTTCCTCAAATGGTTTGAGTCCAACTAACTCATTGAGTTTTACAGTGTACCTCTGGAATGACTTCGTATCAAACGAGCAATACTAATAGAGACTTGGATGAGTAGTATCATTTGCATTGTGATGGAGTGCCAGCTATGACATTTTGGCTTCTTGTTATGAGGTAACAGTGCTAACCACTAAGATACTGTGCTGCCCTGAAAACTTATTTAACACGACTACTTTCAGTGTGTTAAGGTACTGCCTGTATATAAAATGACACAAGGGGGCATCCTAGCATTGTTCCACAGAAGCTGGATTGACATGCACAATTGTTTTATTCGCCTCATAATTGCATAAGCCAAGTCTAATTACCTGGAAGTACAGTCAATTGGGCAGATTAATTTGCTGTTTGTTTAACTGAACTACCACTAGTTCAAAGTCCACAAATAAAGCATATTTTGATGCTAATACTAAAATAACATTTTCAATGCAAGATTTTTCTTTTACCAGACTATGTACTGGACTGCATTTATATAGCTCGTTTCCATCTATATCAGAAGCTCAAAGTGCTTTTACAGTAATGCCTTGCATTCACCCATAGACACCGATGTCAGGGTGCTGCACCGGGAGCAATTTAGGGATTAAGGACCTTGCTCAAGCACCTTTAGTGATTTTCCAACCAGACAAGGGTTTGAACTGAGGATCTTCTGGTCTCAAGCCCACTGCTTAACTGCTAGACCATCACCCCTCCCTAACATCAGTAATACTTCACTGTAGAGTATATCTACAGTGGGGTGTTACTACGTGTATTGAGTTCTTCTTCCACCTGTGATTATACATGCTGGGAAAGTGGTCACTTAAGATTAGAGAAGCAGTTTTGTGAATTGAATTACCCAATCAGAGAGGGGGGAAAATTCAAGGTTCTTAATGCCCAAGTTGCTCCTAGTGTGCAGTTGAGCACCTAGCATGGCAGCACCCTGACATCACTGTATAAATGGGTAAACGTGAGGCTGAAAGGAAATCATTTCTTTTGGCTTCTCTCTTTATGCTTGGGGTCACATTTTACCTTTAACAAACCTTTCCTCACAATGTCACTGTTTAGTACTTCAAGACATCAAGATTTTGCCCAATATAATAAGGGCAACCCCTCGTGTTCCACAAAGCTCCACTGGTCCGTCACTACCAGTACAACAACAGTAAGAGAGATAAAACTGTATGCGATGGTTGTGTTATGTCGCAGTCAGTGTTCAAATGTAACAGGGAGTCATAGTCAAATACTCTGCTATTATGCTGCACTTGCTTTTGATTTTTCTTTGCCTGAGTTCTAAATCACTCTGGATAAATGTAAATTGTATGATTCCTGTTAGGGTGTCATTATAATTGGAGCAGGTATGCTTTCTCTGAGTACTTCTACTTTTATATTGGTTTATCCACTTTCATCTCTCTATGCTGAATTTAACAGGACATTCCTATCGCCACAAGAGGGCAGTGGTGACACTCTATACAGAGGATAATAGTGAATGAGTGCAAATGATGCCAAGGGAAGAATCTTATCAGATACAAATCTCAGTCTATGTTGATATGATATTCTGCTAATATATTCCACAGATGCTCAGAACATACTCAGATAGTGCTTCACCTTGCCTTAAATACCCCCTTCATAACTGGCAGGTAAGATAGACATCCAAAAGAAGCAGTGCAGCATAGTGAAGATAACTTGATTACTGGACAAGATTTTTCCAGGTTATCTAGTGATGCATAAGAGAAGCATTGAAATATATTTGAATGTCACAACCATGTTTTTGTTGTGGGTGGTGTTGGTGTTTTTTTTTTTTTTTTTTATCAGTTTCTCTGTCATTTTGGGTAATCTTGTATAAAATGTGAAAGTTGACAATAGAGTACAACATGCAGTAATTGGAACCTACCGATCGCTGAATAGAAGCCTCCTTTTAATACACCTCCACAACATGAAACCCACGAAAAGCATGTTGTGTTCTTCAACAGAACAACAGACAGTAGTAGTGTTTTCCGGACGCACTGGTGCACACGCAAAAACAAATGTAGAAATATCATCAGGTGCTCCTCCCTCTTCTAAAGACATGAAGGTTAGATGAATTTGAAACGTTAAATTAAAGTATATATGAATGAGTTTGTCTGTATGTGTCAGCCCTGTGATAGAGTGGCAGCCTCACACCCCATGGTGACCTTCTTCCATTCATAGTGTTTTGTTGTTTGTTTTTTCATTTCTGACATACTGCCACCTAATTAAGACAATAGACTGTATACTGGGCAAACCCTGCGTGATGTCACTCATAGGTTTTCTATAGAGACCTGGAGTCGATATGAAGCCCATATCTAGGTGTTGCTATAATGGCAGCGTTTGTTATTCTGCTTATGTCATGAACCCAGTAATGAATAACAAGATGGAGCAAGGGTGGATCAGTGTGTGACAAAACAAGCCTGAACACACCCCTACCTTCAAGTCTGCACCAGTTAAGCTAACAGGCTAACCTTGGTTCAGGTGTTTTTTTAATCATATTTTTGGGCATTAAATGTTATGAGCCTCTTATTTTCTCAGTAATTATGCATTAACAGGATTTTATAGATGAAGCTACCAACAGGCGACAGCTGCTAAAAGTGCAAATGCCGGTAGCATACAACATTAAAAAGACAAGAATTTCACTAAGGGATGTCTTCTATGATTCATTCGGGCATTTCAACACACAACAAGCCATATTATTTGTGTTTGTAATAAAATGTTCTAAACGATAGACACAGCGCCCCCACACTGAGCGGCCTCTGAGCTGCTGACCTGATGAGTGTTGGGCTAGGCTCAGCAAGCTTTCGCTCAAAGTGACCACAACCCTAATTACGCAGAACCTTATGGCTTAAACCATCTTAAACTAAGAAATTAAAAAAAAATTCCTCCCCCATATAGCTGTTGTGGAGGGAGAGACTAACTGTAGAGACTAAAACTGTTTTTTTGTGTCATGCTATAACATGGTACATGGTTATTTCTGCTGTAAAGTTGGACATTTTAACATGGACTTGAACAGGAACCTGCTTACTTTTGAGGTTAGCAATCAAGCCACCAATCAAGGAAGTGCAACTTGTTCTTCTTCCATGTGGGCATCATCTGAGACTGTCAAAGCTTACTGCTTGATTAAGGCACACTACTATGATACAGCTACATTGGGATACAGTGGAGATAACTGTTGGGGTATTTCTGGTGTGCCTGGGTGTGTTGCATAGTGTATTGTTGTAGGTGGATTCAGCACTTAAAAGTGAAAATGCACATTTGAGATACCTGCGAAAGTAAAAAGTAACAACTTCATGAATTATACTCAAAGTACAAGTTACTTTTTTCAGCCATAGAGCTGCTGGGCAGGGGCTGGCTTTAGTTTGGACTATTACCAGTCCAATAAGGTAAAAGAAAATATTTACGTGGACCCTCATTGCAAGGAATGAGGTGCTGCAGTAATGCACATTGTACTTGTCTGAGATAAATTAAAACACGAACACATGTTGTATTATTGGCTGATCTTTGTTGCACTGTTGATGTTCTGAAAATCTTGAAACTGCAGAAAACATCACACAAAACATTTGCTTTCAACTAGTACATGCATATTGCCCTTTTTAATTGCACAATTAATTGTTGTGGATAGAGGTGGGTGATACCGGGAATTTTGGTATTGATCCGATACCAAGTAAATACAGGCCCAGTATCGCCGATATTGATACTGATACTTTTTCATATTTAGGCTTCATGGATCCAAAGGATCCAAAAGACCTAGGATAGAATTTCACCAAACATTGTACGTGACAACAAAATACTTTATCACAATCAACATTTTTGTTTAAAAAAATATCACTCAACACAACTTAAAATCTCCACAGGTAGAGGGCTAACAAACCACAATACAAGAGTGTGCTGCTCTGTGTTGTGTGACACAGCGCTGCTCTTACAGAGAGTAGACTTTGATGAATCTGCGTGCACAGCAGTCAGTGAGTGCGGGAGAGAAAAAAAAAAAAGCTTGAGTATCAATGTTTTTACATGAGGATCATTCAATATCAATACCAGCGTTGGTATCGATATTAGGATCGATCCGCCCACCTGTAGTTGTGGAATTGGAGAGCAGCATGCAGTGCAGCATGGTATGGAAAATGTACTTCAGTAAAAAGTAGATTACTGCCTCAATAAATTAGCTGACTATGAGTAGAAATGTAGTTTTTAAAAAGGAATGTGAAAACTGCTCATTCCTCTATTAAAAAATAAAACAAAAAAACAAAAAACTACATTTTTACTCAGGTGTCTCACTTGTAATGTGTTACTACCCACCCCTGCTAGTTATTTCACCAGGTCTATTGATCAGGTTGGTCTGTCTGTTTGTCACGTCAGATGCAGACCCCTGGTCTTTTGGGTCTGTCTCTTTGAGGAACCTGTCCATCCTTTCAGAATCAGGTCAGTTTGTCAGGTTTGTTCCTTCATTTGCACGTTTGGTCAGATCATTGCTGATCCAGTATGTTATGAGGTCAGTCCTTCAGGACAGTCCATCACATAAATCAGTTGTTTGTAAAGTTAGTCCTCCAGGCTGGACCATTAGGAGCCCATATTAGTCAGGTTAGTTCTTTGGCCCGTGGAGTCGGTAAATCAAATTATTCTGTTTGATCTGTCAGCATGGTGACAGATCAAACTGTCTGTCCATGGTGACAGATCCATGCTGTCTGTCCATTCTTTGGTCCATATGGCCCATCCAAATACGGGATAAACAAGGGCTGTGTCCAAATAGTACACATCTGAAAGTAGATCATAAAATGTTTGTTGTAGTAGTGCATAACACAGAAAGTACATTATGTGCTACCTTCTGATCCTTTTGTCATTACAAAAACCAGATGTACATATGAATTCATTTGCTGTGATGTATGTATATAAAACATAGAGGAAGTGAGGAAATGTTAACTTACAAACTGAGCCAATTTTTGTGTATTTGTCTGTTATTGAGAAAGAACATTGGACTGTAAAACATACATCTATCCATTTTCTGAACCCGCTTGCTTATTCCAGTTAAGTGTCATGGGGAGGGGCTCTGGAGTCTGTCCCAGCACTACTGCTTTTGTTTTTGTTTTGTGTTTTTTAAGAATATTGTGAGTGTATGTTTTTCATTAAAAAAAAAATTCCACTTGTTGTTTTTTGTTGTTCTGAATTGGAAACAAAGTAAGGGTCACTTTGAATAATTTGTAAGGAACTTTTTTTGTAATTCAGATTTAAAATCAACAGTTGTTCATAATAGGGACATGAATAAGACTATTTTTTAAATTTCGTGTGTGTGGGGTGGGGTACTTCAGTTGGGAGACATTTTGTCTATGCCGAAGTGAAAGACAGATGGCTGGACCTTGGATCAGCTGAAAGGAGATGATTATGATGGTTGAATATAGCTGTCGAGGAAAAGACTAAAAGCTACTCCACACTGCATCAAACAGCTCTGTTTGTCTGCCAGTCTTTACAGAAAATATCACATTACATGAAGACACTAGTGTACAAGTTCAGCACTCTTATCACTGGAATTTTCATGGAATCTTAGTATTTCAACAAAAAAAGTACACTATTAGAAAATAGATCACCAAGATGTCGATGTAGATTCTGGAGTTAATTGTTACTTTTTTTAATACAGCAAGATAAGACAATTGGCCCTCTGAGAAGGTGCGATTGCGACACTAGTGATGCAGTGGATATCAATATAATTGAAAACCATTCAGTGCTATCATCCCTGGTGCAGAGAGCCAATGATTACCTCTGGCATGAAAGTTCGGCTGTTTGTTAACAAGATAAATCAGAATGTGTTTTTTAGATGATCTTCATGAAACCCAATGGAATGATCAGTGCTATCAAGAACCCTTCAGTTGTGATGATGGTCAGATTCAAGATACAGGGTGACCCCCCCCAAAAAAAGAACAGAACCTATAAATATATTTATAATTATATAATAAATATATTGTAAAATATCCTACAAAGATCCAGCAAATTTCAAGAAATTTGCTAAACTTCAGTCTGTGTACAGTCATTCCCCAAAGTTTCAGTTATCTTGGTCGCATTGCATAAAAGTCATGTTCTTTCAGAATTATGCTCCAAATGGTCAGATTTGTTGGTGAAATAGGCCTCCAGGCAAAGACTCCAATCATCTGTGTTGTGTGGGCCGCCAGAAGAGGAGGTACTGCTGGCCCACCACCAGAGGGCGCCCTGCCTGAAGTGCGGGCTTCAGGCACGAGAGGGCGCTGCCGCCACGGACACAGCCGGGAGTGACAGCTGTCACTCATTATTTCCTGACAGCTGTCACTCATTCATGCTTCATCATCTCACTCCATAAAACCCAGACGTCATCTCCACCTCATCGCCGAGATATCGTACTTCTATGGAGGTAACCTTCTCAGCCTGCAGATTCAGATAAGTGGTTACACAGACGCTGCACGAGTGTGTGTTAGAGGTGGAGGTGGCATTCCTACCGTTGTTGTTACGGGGTGTACACACACCCACACTTGACTGTCTTTGCTCTTCGCCAGCAGTACCAGATCCGACAGTCGGGGACGGTGATCACCTGGGAATTCGGGACTTGGTGGCTCCAGTATTCACCGGGTTCGGTGGCGGCGGAAATCGTGTGGTTCCGGCTGTTCTCAGGACAGACGTCTTCTATCCTCGAGCCTGCCCACACGTCACCTTTGTGGATTGACTGTTATCAGATTTTGAGATTGTCTGTATATTCGTTGTGCACCTTCACAACATTAAATTGTTACTTTTTGGCTCATCTATTGACCGTTCATTTGCGCCCCCTGTTGTGGGTCTGTGTCACTACACTTTCACAACAGGATATCTCGGCCAGCGTCATGGATTCCGAGGGGCGTCACCCATCTGTTGGACAGCCAATGGAAGAGCAGGGTGCACAGGCGTCTGCAGGAGGCGTGCTCGGTGAGTTGCAGCAAATCCTCACCGCCTTTACCGCTCGGCTGGATATGATGTCCGAGCAAAACGTCATCCTTAATCGCAGGATGGAGGCTCTCACCGCGCAGGTGGAAGCGTGCGATCAGAGCGCTGCTGCGGCTCCTCCTCCTGCCGACCCGGTGCCGGATATTAACATTCCACTGGTCGTTCAACGAACCCCCCCACCATCCCCTGAAGCATACATAAGTCCCCCAGAGCCGTACGGGGGTTGTGTGGAGACGTGCACGGACTTTCTGATGCAGTGTTCGCTCGTCTTTGCACAACGACCCGTGATGTACGCGTCTGACGCCAGCAAGGTGGCTTATGTTATTAACTTGCTTCGGGGTAAGGCACGCGCCTGGGCTACAGCGCTCTGGGAACAGAACTCACGGTTGTTATCAGCATACACTGGGTTTGTGAGGGAGTTCAGAACAGTGTTTGATCACCCTAACAGAGGAGAGACCGCTTCAACAGTGCTGCTGTCAGTGCGACAGGGGCGCCGGTGTGCAGCCGAATATGCAGTCGACTTCCGCATCGCGGCTGCGAGGTCCGGCTGGAATAACGTTGCGCTCCGCGCCGCCTTCATAAACGGACTGTCATCGGTCCTGAAGGAGCATCTGGTAGCTAAGGAAGAACCGCAGGATTTAGATGGGCTTATCAATCTCATTATACGGTTAGACAATTGGTTGGAGGAACGCCGTCGGGAGCGAGGCGAAGGATGTGGCCGGGTACGCGCCGTCCCTCTCGCTTCCGGGTTCGAAAAGGTTCCGCCCTCCCCACGCTCCACAGCCGCAGCGCTCCGTGGGCAACAGCTCCCCCTGCTGACGTTGCTAGGGAAACGCACAGGGCCAAAATGAGAACAGATGACAGAATGAGGAGGCTGGTCCGCGGGGAGTGTTTTCTCTGCAGCTCAAAAGAGCACATACAGAAAAACTGCCCCAAAAGGCCACAACGACAACAACCGCCCTTAGAGACTGGGCTAAGGGGGGGTCATAACATTTACGTGGGACACACACATATTGCCACACAACTCCCAGTTACAATCCTGAGCGGGGATTTAACCCTTCAAGCCCCAGCACTGGTGGACACGGGGTCAGAAGGGAATCTGCTAGACAGCAGATGGGCAAGGGAGGTAGGGCTCCCTCTGGTGGCGCTTCCTTCACCATTGCAGGTGCGGGCACTAGATGGCACCCTCCTCCCTTTAATCACACACAAGACACAACCAGTAACTCTGGTGGTGTCTGGAAACCATCGGGAGGAGATTGAGTTTTTTGTAACTCCTTCTACCTCCCGCGTGATTTTGGGCTTCCCATGGATGTTGAAAGACAATCCCCGGATTGATTTGCCGTCTGGGGTAGTGGTTCAGTGGAGCGAAACCTGCCATCGGGTGTGTTTAGGATCCTCGGTTCCTCCCGGTTTACATGCTAAGGAGGAGGTCAAAGTCCCTCCCAATCTGACGGCAGTGCCGGTTGAGTACCACGATCTTGCTGACGTCTTCAGCAAGGATCTGGCACTCACCCTTCCCCCGCACCGTCCGTACGATTGTGCCATTGATTTGGTTCCAGGCGTTGAGTTCCCGTCCAGCAGGCTGTACAACCTCTCACGACCTGAGCGCGAATCAATGGAGACCTACATCCGGGACTCATTTGCTGCCGGGCTGATCCGGAACTCCACCTCCCCGATGGGTGCAGGTTTCTTTTTTGTGGGCAAGAAAGATGGCGGACTCCGTCCATGCATTGATTACAGGGGGCTGAATGAAATTACGGTTCGCAACCGATACCCGTTGCCGTTGTTAGATTCTGTGTTCACCCCCCTGCATGGAGCCAAAATCTTTACTAAGCTGGATCTTAGCCGTATCACCTGGTTCGGATCTGGAAGGGAGACGAATGGAAGACGGCATTTAACACCCCGTTAGGTCACTTTGAGTACCTGGTCATGCCGTTCGGCCTCACCAACGCCCCCGTGATGTTCCAAGCCTTGGTTAACGACGTCTTGCGGGACTTCCTGCACCGATTCGTCTTCATATATCTGGACGATATTCTCATCTTTTCTCCAGATCCTGAGACCCATGTCCAGCATGTACGTCAGGTCCTGCAGCGGTTGTTAGAGAACCGACTGTTTGTGAAGGGCGAGAAGTGCGAGTTTCACCGCACGTCTTTGTCCTTCCTGGGGTTTATCATCTCCTCTAACTCTGTCGCCCCTGATCCGGCCAAGGTTGCGGCGGTGAGAGATTGGCCCCAACCAACAAGCCATAGGAAGCTGCAACAGTTCCTCGGCTTCGCTAATTTCTATAGGAGGTTCATTAAGGGCTACAGTCAGGTAGTTAGCCCCCTGACAGCCCTGACCTCTCCAAAAGTCCCCTTCACCTGGTCGGATCGGTGCGAAGCCGCGTTCAAGGAGTTGAAACGACGGTTCTCTACTGCGCCAGTTTTGGTGCAGCCCGACCCTAGCCGCCAGTTTGTGGTTGAAGTGGACGCCTCTGACTCAGGGATAGGAGCCGTGCTATCCCAGAGCGGAGAGACCGATAAGGTTCTTCACCCGTGTGCCTACTTTTCTCGCAGGTTGACCCCGGCTGAACGGAACTATGACGTCGGCAATCGAGAACTCCTTGCAGTGAAAGAGGCTCTTGAGGAGTGGAGACACCTGTTGGAGGGAGCGTCTGTGCCATTCGCGGTTTTCACTGACCATCGGAACCTGGAGTATATCAGGACCGCCAAGCGGCTGAACCCCAGGCAAGCCCGCTGGTCACTGTTCTTCGGGCGTTTTGACTTCTGGATCACCTATCGCCCCGGGACCAAGAATCAGAGGTCAGATGCCTTGTCCCGGGTACACGAAGAGGAGGTCAAAACTGCGCTGTCGGATCCACCGGAGCCCATCCTGCCTGAGTCCACTATCGTGGCCACCCTCACCTGGGACGTGGAGAAGATCGTCCGGGAGGCCCTGGCACGAAGCCCGGACCGGGGACTGGACCAAAAGACAAACTATACGTCCCACCAGAGGCCAGGGCTGCGGTCCTAGACTTCTGTCACGGTTCCAAGCTCGCCTGTCATCCGGGGGTGCGAAGGACCGTGGCAGTTGTCCGGCAGCGCTTCTGGTGGGCGTCTATGGAGGCCGACGTCCGGGAGTACATCCAGGCCTGCACCACCTGTGCCAGGGGCAAGGCTGACCACAGGAAGTCCCAAGGTCTGCTCCAACCGCTTCCTGTGCCTCATCGCCCCTGGTCCCACATCGGCCTGGATTTTGTCACGGGTCTCCCACCGTCCCAGGGCAACACCACCATCCTCACGATAGTGGACGGATTCTCCAAGGCGGCCCACTTCGTGGCCCTCCTGAAGCTCCCTACGGCCCAGGAGACAGCGGACCTCCTGGTCCACCACGTCGTCCGTCTGTATGGGATCCCTACTGACATAGTCTCGGATCGTGGTCCCCAGTTTTCCTCTCACGTCTGGAGGAGTTTCTGCAGGGAACTGGGGGCCACCGTGAGCCTCTCGTCCGGGTACCATCCACAGACGAACGGACAGGCAGAGCGGGCCAACCAGGAGTTGGAACAGACCCTCCGCTGTGTGACATCCACTGCTACCGGCCTCTCCCCATTTGAGGTGTGTTTGGGGTACCAGCCCCCATTATTTCCCATGGTGGAGGGAGAGGTCGGTGTGCCCTCGGTCCGGGCCCACCTTCGGAGCTGCCGTTGGGTGTGGCGCACCGCCCGTTCTGCCTTGTTGAAGGCCCGGATGAGGGCCAAGACCCATGCAGACCGCCGGCGGTCCCCGGCCCCTGCATACCAGCCCGGGCAGGAGGTGTGGTTGTCGACGAAGGACATCCCGCTTCAGGTACAGTCACCGAAACTGATGGACAGGTTCATCGGACCCTTCCGCATCCTCAAGGTCCTTAGCCCTGCCGCAGTGAAGCTCCAGCTCCAGGGGGGGGGTCCTGTTGTGTGGGCCGCCAGAAGAGGAGGTACTGCTGGCCCACCACCAGAGGGCGCCCTGCCTGAAGTGCGGGCTTCAGGCACGAGAGGGCGCTGCCGCCACAGACACAGCCGGGAGTGACAGCTGTCACTCATTATTATAAATATTATTATTATTATAAATTGTTACTTTTTGGCTCATCTATTGACCGTTCATTTGCGCCCCCTGTTGTGGGTCCGTGTCACTACACTTTCACAACAGTCTGGCCACAAAGCTCACCTTTGTGGGATTTATTACAATTTTTATGGGTCACTGTATCTGGAATGATTATTATTTTTTAAATGATTTTACACAGCATATTAAGGCTTTTTTATGTTTTCATGAAATGAAACTGGATCATGACCAATCTAACTAAGAGTGATTACTCACTCATTACATTTTGGTGTGGTTTGGGATGAGCATAGATATGGATTAATATTTTCTATTTAATTACTTATTTAAATAGATTTTTATTGATATTGTTAATTAAACCAGATCATTAAGTATACGAGGTCTGTTAGAAAAGTATCCGACCTTATTATTTTTTTCAAAAATGCCGTGATGAAGCCTCACAGGACATGTTCTGGCATGTCTACCTCATGCACAATCACAATTGGATATTCACACGACTGGAAAGCAACCGGAATCCGTCTGAAATCCACCTGAATGCTGTCTTGTGAGACCAACACTGAGGTGGTTTTGTCCCGCGTAATGAACGGCTCCGTGGCGCGTTCCTCGCCTTCTTTTTCCATGAAAAAAAAAACTCCTGTAACGGTGGAATGTGCCAGAAAAAGTGCTGATGTCCACATCTTCTGTCTTTTTGTGAAAGTCAGACGAGGTCCCGGATCAACAAAGCTTTCACGTTGGAAATGATCTGGTTGTTTGTGCGGGGTATCAGCCTGTCCATCGGCACTGGAAGCACTGCTGCAGTTGTGGGCCATCCTTAAAGGGGCAGTAACCCTCCTTAATCTGTTTAATCCCCATAAAATCGTCCCTGAAAGCCATATTAATTTTTCGAACGGTGTCCACCTGGAGGTCTCTTACAGTTTCTGGAAAAAAATTGATGCAGCAAAGATCCAAATCGTTCAGACATTTATTCGCAATAAAAAATAGACGAGGGGGTAGACCACACCTCACTCAAAGCCTGCTCACAGGCGAATGAAGCAACCGACAGGCATGAAAAAGCTCACGCATGCGCACGAGGGTTCAAGCTTGGCTGACACAATCACACATGATTCAAATCCATATGGTTTTTGAAAAAAATAATAAGGTCGGATACTTTTCTAACAGACCTCGTATTAATTTAAATTGCTTCAAATCATGAGGCGTCTTGTATAACTCATACCTCCGAAAAGGGAGCCATATATTATGGGAAGGGGGTCAGACAGAGTTGCACAGAACTTAGAAAATATTATAGAACTTTGAACATTCCCCCAAAAGCTACACTCCTTAATAGTTTATATGTTACACTCGATGAGCTGAGGCTTAAGTAGTGTACTCATTCAGCTTCATTCTTTGCTGAAATTGTGTTTGTCCAAAGTACAAATCTCCACATGTTCATCCAGGCATTTTTTTGTTTAATCACCAAAGCTCAGCTCCTACAAAACTCAGCTAATAAGAGTTCATCAGTCATTGTTTTGAATCAATCTCTTAACTTGCTCTGCACACAGTAGAATCTCTTGTAGACGTAGTGTAATGTTTCTAACAATGTCAGATGTTTATAATGTTTAAGATAATTTCATAAAATGTTAACTTCAACTAAGCATGTTTGCCTTACTAATATCACTGCCCCTTTATCTTACTGTCTCACATGTATGATTAAAAACAAAGGAAAATCACTAAAGTGCACTTATGCAAGGTCCTTAATCCCAAAGTTAGTCCAGATGTGTGTTGGTGAGATTGCAAAGGCTGAAACAGCTGAGACCAGAGGCAGCTCCACGGCATTGGAGCTGAGCTCCTCGAGGCAGGTGAAGATGCTCTTCTCCTGGCATTGCAATCTTTGTTTCAGTGTGTAAGATCTGTATCATCCATACAGACTGGAGGAAAGGATTTGTCTCACTCTGGAATGGATGATCACATGGATTGCAACAACTATAGCGGTATTACACTGCTGTCTGTGCCAGAAAAGGTTCTTGCAAGATTATTCTTAATAGGATTCAGTACCAGGTACTTGCTGCATAGGAATTAGAACAGTCTGGCTTCACAACCAAGAAGTGAATCTTTGACCACATTCTAACTCTGCAAGTACTCATTGAGCTCAAGTACAGATATTGGCAGTGACTCCTTGCAGCCTGTGCTGATTTTCACAAAGTGTTTGATTCAGTTGACTGGGTTGCTCTCTTGAACATCCTGAGAATTCATAGGGTCCCCAAGATGTTGCTGGTCCTTATACCCAGCCTATAGATAGGTACTGTGAGTGCTGTACAGACTAGATATTATATAAAAGCATTATATAAATGATGTTCAATTAACCACATATTTTAAGTATGTGTTAATAATGTTTGTCTCTTTTAGGAATATTTCATTTCAAATAAGCCATGTTAGCTTGCTAACATGAGCACCCCACAATCATGAATCACTCTTTCAAAGAAAATAGATAAGTTAACCACTGCATCAACATTAAAATGGGCATTGAGTGAAAATATATTACAAATAGCTTGACACATTTTGCTCACTGTATGGAGCTACAAAGCAGAAAGACCAGTAGCCAACTTTGAGTATTTGATCGAAGACAAACATCAGGTCAGGTCTGAAAGCATACACTAATGATTTGCGTTGCTGCATCCACTACACTGTGATATGGGGGTTAAGGTTATGGAAGTGTCTCCTTGGCCTTTTTGCACTTGTGGGGGCCTTCAGCACTGAGGTATTTGTGCACTGGATCATGCTCAGAGAAGCGCACCATATGTCCAGAATGTCTATGGGGAAAATGTCACAGCTGACATTCCCCCACATCAGAAGTAAGTGATAATTTAAAGTGATTCCAGTATTACCCAAGGATCCTCTGAAGAGATCTTGCACCAAAAACATCAAGTCATTGTGTTAGCCCACTGGTTATTATCCAAGTCACACAACCATACAGTAAGACTGAAACTTTTGTTCTCCTTCAGAGTTTTTGGCACCATTCCTTCCTGCCCGCTGCTGTAAGGAAGTGTCACTTACTTTTCACATACAACAACACAGACGGTGGCAGAAGACATCAAAAGCAAGACACTTTTTACTCATGGTTTTATTTATAAACAAAACTAATTCACTTTGATAGGTTCTAGCCTTCCCGTAACCCTTGATTGGAGTAAGCAGGTACAGAAAATGAATGAATGAATGAATTGGGTGTGGTGGTGCGTGGGGGTGTTGCTGGTTCTTGCCCAAGTGGGTGGCATGGGTATGGGTGCATCATTTCATTAGATGGCTGCTCTATGGTCCCTTATGGTTACTTCTTTACCTGGCAGCATGGGGTAATGGTCCTGCCATGGTGTATGCCTTCTCTCACAAGAGTTGTGTTGCTCTGTGGCGCTTGCTGTGGTTCCCCGTGGGGTTATGTATTAGTTCAGAAGCCATTCACTGTATCACACATCTATCTTTATCTTTCAAATTTGGCTCATAGATTCATAGCTTTCCCACATTTTTTCAATATATTGAAAAAATATTTTGAAAAAAATTGGTTTATGTTAGTCACGATTATTATCCTTAACTATTCACACTCAGTTCAAAACTTTAAAGGTCATGGGATCGATTCCCACCTGTGGCCTTTCTATGTAGAGTTTACATGTACTCCCTGTGTTTGCGTGGGTTTCCTCCGGGTGCTCTGGTTTCCTTTCACATTTAAAGACATGCAGGTTAGGTCAAATGGAAACTTTAGAAGTGTCAAGGTTTCCCTTGCAAAAGAGATCTCAATCTCAGTGGGACTAACCTGGTTAAATAGAGGTTAAATAATGAAGTCACTGAATTTGCCTTGGACTTTATTTACATCAGTTATGAAGAAATACAAACATTATGGCACTCTGTGGTAAATCTGTATGGAGTAGATAATTCTCAGAAACTAAGTGGCTGTACAAGAAAGAGAAGAGTGAGGAAAGCCATCAAGACACCCAGATAACCCAGAAGAAATTATAGGCTTCTCTGGCTGTGATTGGAGAAATTGTGCATAGTGCATGTTTTGCATTTTGTATCACCAGTTATCCAGCTTCATGATACAGAGAAGGATTTTCTTTCATCAAAACATCAAATCTAGGATTGCCATGCATCTCAGATGTACCTTCTGGCAAATTGTAGCTGAACTTTCAGATCTTCTTTTTAAGAAAATCCTCTTTTGGAGGGCACTGTATATTATATATACCCCAAAATTAATTTTTCCTTTGTTAAATATTCAGGTTTGTAGTGTGTTGCCATTTTGAATTGACTGAGAGCTCTATATTTGTTCAACAATAAAATTAATCCTCAGGAATACAGTTTCCCTACAGATTGTGCACAACAATGTACAACGCTTTCTTCTAAAACAGAAGGTGTGTATATTAACTGATTCCACCTACTCAAAGTGAAATCAACTGGTGGAGTGGGTGGTTGCAAAGAAAACCTGCACCCTCTCGGTCCTTTCTGGAAGGAGTTGAAGACCTCTGTTCTAGAGTTTCTGATTTGTGTTTTTAACTGTAAGGGCCCCATCACACTTAGTATGAATGAGCACGAGCCAAGCCAAATCAGGAGGACAGCCATCCGAATACCCAGACTGCACTCCAACCCATCCTGACTGATTTGTCCACACACGTGTTGGGTGCTTGTGTGCTGGTTGCACATGTGACTGGTGCGTGTATAAACACCGGTCCAATCAGAACCAGCAGTGAGGAGCCAAAGAGTCGTATCCAAACGTTCAGATTCGTCAGGGATCTGCCACACAGAACCATCCACCCTCATCGCCGCTTGCAGCTGCCGGATGGCAGGAAGGTCCACTATCTGCTAAAGGGCTGATGTCCTAGAAAGAGACGTGGCCGGACGAGCGGTGAGCGCTGTCTGGATGCGGCATTCTATGGAATAATTATTTCATAGTGGATGACGCATCTACCCTCGGATCATAGGGGATGTCACCATCCCACTTCACACCCATGTCACACAGATAACATGACAGCTGATGCGGCGTGGCTGGTGGCTGCCGTGTGGTGGGAAGCGCATCTGGAGCCATTCCAAAGGTGATTACTTAATTTACATTGTAATGCCTTGGTAAACACTTGCGTTGTCAGTCCTTCTAATGGTTTAGAAGATGTATCATCATAAAAGGTTTATTACTGCTGTGAGCCATTCAGTTGCATGCGCTGGTCCGCTGCTCAGAGACACGCTGACGCGGTGCACCGGCACCTGACCGGGCTGTTACAGCCATGATAACATAATATTACAGATAGAGCCTCTAAATCATGAGGTGGACTGACAATATATCTGTCATATGATGCGTATAACAGCTGTGACAGGCTGTTCAGCTGTGCTGGTCTGCTGCTCAGAGATGCGCTGACGCGGTGTGCAGCCATCTGACTGAGCTGTTAGAGCCACTGTTACAGCATATCTTACCATGGACGACTTTCGCTCAAACGCGATCAGACTGTTGAATGCTGTTTTGGCGGCGTGCGAATATTTAGAAGGCAGTCAGATTGCAGTTAGTCCACCTCGACTGCCGTACAATATTTTTCCAACTCAACAGTACCTCAGCTGGTTTGAACATGAGCTAAACAGTCAGGCCAGGCACACGAATTTACCCGACTGTTTGGAATGCATGCAGAATGCTGTCAAAAGGTTACGATTGCGCCTTGACTTTGCCCGATTGGAGGTCAAATTTTAATTCAGACGGCATTCAGGAAACCTGTATTAAACCATGAACTGATAGCTGAAGAAAATACACATTGTAGGGAGTGATGGGTGAGCAGCACGGTGCCTTAGTTAGCACTGTTGCCTTATCAAGATCATGGGATCAATTCCCACCTGTGGCCTTTCTGTGTTCTCCCCATGTTTGTGTGGGTTCCCTCTGGGCGCTCCAGCTTCCTCCCACATCCAAAGACATGCCGGTTGGATTGGAAACCTTAAAATGACCATAGATGGCGTGCAGGTGTGAATGTGTTTGTTTGTGTATATGTGACTCCGCGACAGACTGGCCTCCTGTCTAGGGTGTACCCTGCCTCACACCCTATGACTGCTGGGATAGGCTTCAGCCCCTTGTGACCCTTAACTGCAGTAGGTGGTTGAAGATGAGTGAGTGAGTGAGTGAGTGATGGAGTACCTTTTAAAGATAATATTTGTGGAAAAACTGTAAACATTTGGACATGTTCAAGTTACTTGAGCAGAATTCAAATACTCACCTCAACCACTGTAGGCAGGTTTCCATTACCCTCCAAATTTCAGATATTGAAGCAGTGATTTGAAAATATATTTAATTGAAACATGCATTTTTTGGGGGGGGGGGGGGGGGGAATATTGCAAAAACATTTTTACGGTTGTATGTAGTGGTTTATCATGCGATTCTTAAAAACAAACTGACAAAAAAAGCCTTGTGTGGCAAATCCGTAGGCAAGAATTTGTACTTCTATAACTGGCCGCCTGGTGGAAACACGCTCGGGCTGTGTGCTTGTCTACTGAAATCAGTTTGGTTTTGTCTCTAGCTTGCTTCTATCAGCCAGCTGTTAGCTATCATTGCCTGGAACGATGAGATTTATCCACCAAGCTGAACTGAAATGAAGCATTGTACATTTAAATTGACTTTATTGATGAGTTTGACCCCTTTGAAAGGTGACCAAGTTACATGTACGAGGTCTATTAGAAAAGTATCCGACCTTATTATTTTTTTCAAAAACCATATGGATTTGAATCATGTGTGATTACATCAGACATGCTTGAACCGTCGTGGGCATGCGAGAGTTTTTTCACGCCTGTCGGTTACGTCATTCGCCTGTGGGCAGTCTTTGAATGAGGAGTGGCCCACCCTCTCGTCGTTTTTTCATTGTTTAGGAATGGCTCAGACTGCTGCTTTGTTTGATCAAAATTTTTTCAAAACTGTAAGGCACAACTGAGTGAACACCATTCGATAAATTCAGCTGGTTTTCGGTAAAAATTTTAACGGCTGATGAGAGATTTTGGTCTGTAACTGTCGCTTTAAGGACGGCCCATGGCACCTGACGGCGGTCTGCGCTTCGAGGCGGCAGCGTCTCGCTGTTTCAAGTTGAAAACTTCCACATTTCAGGCTCTGTTGATCCAGGAAGTCGTCAGAGAACAGAGAACTTTCAGAAGAAGTCGGCATGAGGACTTTATTCGGACATTCCATTGTTAACGGACATTTTGTAATTAACGAACGTGCGGGCAGAGTCGCATGTCGGGCCGGACCCGACCGCGGGGGGTCGCGATAGGAAAAACACCTCCCTTAGAAACCTTAACGGGCAAGTTGGAACATGCGGAAACGACTCGGCGAATTTGCGCGCACGTCTTTCATTACAAAATGTCCTTTAACAGTGGAATGTCCGCATAAAGTCCTCATGCCGGCCTCTTCTGAATCTTCTCTGTTCTCTCACGACGTCCTGGGTGAATTAAGCCTTAAATTAGGATGTTTTCAGGTCAAAACAGGCCGACGACGGCGCCTGGAAGCGCTGCACGACGTCCTGCTGCGTGGGAAGTCCTTACACTGACAGAAACACCCCATAATCTCTCATCAGCCGTTAAACTTTTCACCGAAAACCAGCTTAATTTCTCGAATAGTGTCCACTCGGATATTCCTCACAGGTCCAGAAAAAACGTTGATAAAGCAACGCGCGCCGTCTGGAGCAGCGTGTGAAACAAAGGAATTCAGCCGAGAGGGCGGGACCACATCTCATTCAAGGCCTGCCCACAGGGAAATGATGTCACCGACACGCGTGAAAAAACTCACGCATGCGCACGAGGGTTCAAGCATGATTGGTGTAATCGCACGTCATTCAAATCCATATAGTTAAAAAAAAAATAAAAGGGTCGGTTTATTATCTAATAGACCACGTATTTGTACTGAGTTTGGTGACGTCTTCACCAGCTAAAAATGACTAGCAGAGGGAGCTGCGGTACTGCCCGTTTCACAGTCATATATGATGATACAAAAAAAAATTATATTGCAATATTTAGCAGACTGTATCCTTGACGCCTGGATTTACTGTTCTCACGAGAGAATCACTAGAATAACAGTTATCACAAGAACACAGAACCTTGAGGTCACATTTTATTAGTTAATGATGAACTAATGAAAGTGGGGGGAGAGAGAAGATCACCTCTGGTGCCTCTGGTGCACAAAATCCATTGTTGCTGTGGCTACGCCCCTGCAAATGAGAGCCAAGCGACGCACAAAGAGAGCGAGAGGGAGGAGCCTGGAGGCGGAGTCCCGTAGCTCCGCCTCCAGCGTTCCTTATTCTCAGCCTTCCTGCTGCGCCGAGGATAGAAAGAGAAAAGAGGAGAAACAAGAAGGGCCCACACGGAGAAGGAGAGCAGGTTAAAGACCATGGCGATATCCAGAACGTCTGAGCTGGAGTCCGTGTTCGAACACAGAGCAGCAGAGCTTGCGTGGGCCGCGGAGAGCCGTCTGTCAGGCTTCACAGTCCGGATGAATGAGGAGCTACCTGGGCCGTGGGTAAAATGAGGGTCATCTTCATCCAGAACGCCGGTTTCGTCGCTGCTTTCTCGCCTTTTATTTGTAAGTCGATGACGTTGGAAACACTTAGGACGACGGATAATGTGACCGAGACAGATTTATTAGCCACAGACTACGATAGATTGTGCTGTTAAGAGATGAGCCCTTTTTGAGACAGTTTACCTGATTATTGCACACATTATTTCCTCGTTTAAAAAATATAACAGAAACTGCATTCAGTTTCCGGCATGTAGTCTGCTGCCGAAACCTGAATACATTTTTTATGTCGCATACTGGCACTAGAATTAATTATTTTTAGAGAATTGTGTATCGTATAGATGTTTTGTGCTTAATCGGGCTGCAGACTGCTAATAAAGTCGTGATAACATGAATGGGGATCGGGATAAATCTGAGCAAAGCCAATGATCAATCGAGACAATCTGGAAAATGTTATTTTTTACATGTATGACATAATATGATTAGTAGGCTAGGCATTTTTGCTTGTAAGTTATTTATTTATTACTACTATTATTAGGCCGCTAAGTATTACCGTTTGTTGTAAATAGCTAGTTTAACCTATTTAACTGTGGGAAGTTTGTTTGAGGATTTCCCTAGTGAGATGGAAACTACTTATTTATTAACCCACCGGGGTCCAACCCGTCCCGAGGCCCCAAAAGGCCAAACCTCAGTGGGCAAACTTGCAGACAGTGACCTCTGCCCTCCACCCCAACCTGTCGGCAACTCATCAGAAGAGTCCCCATCAAGTGGTGACGGACGGAGAAACGCTGGTGTGAAGAAACATCACCACAAGCACAACCTGAAACACCGCTACGAACTGCTGGAGACGCTCGGAAGAGGCACCTATGGCAAAGTGAAGAAGGCCATTGAGCGGCAGTCTGGGAGAGAGGTGAGCTACCTGGTCTGACAGATTTTTAAATGCATGTCATGATGTTTTCAGGGGGCCCAGACTATCTTGCATACATGGCTCTGTAATGCCTGTCATTATTTACTGCAAGCAGCACTGGTGCAAAATAAGTGCTTTGTTTTGTGCAGAGGCATGTGTACGCCCTTCAGCCCACTGGGAATTCCCCTCACACTCAAAAGAGCTGCAGAGGCCAAAGAACTGTGGTTACACATGCCTTCGCCAATATGAGGCCTTACGACCGGATGTTGAAGTGCAAATCTGGCTACTGATAGACTGATGAGACCCCAGCAGGCATCAAGAAAGCCAGCTAACAGTCCCCAAGAGATAGTATGACATACTCCCATTTCTCGTGGTGTAACTGTTGTATCAGTCATGTACTTTGTCTTTGTTTTGTGCATGTATATATGAAGGAGATTGTCCACCCTTTCTGTTTGTTTTTGAGAGGCTTTTGGTGAATTTGCCATCTAATGTTGTAGCGTCTTACTAATCCAGGTTGGCTGTACTGGATTTCTTGGTTAATTGGGATGTATGTCTCTTTCTTTATAAAATGATGCAATACGTACCGAGATATCTGGGCAATAAAATGATTCAGCAATGATATGTTTTATTGTCATACAATTTGATGAGATTCAATTTGGTGCAATCCAATGCAGTTCTTTATTTTTATATGAATTTTCACTTTCCAGGGCAGCACAATGTCTTAGTAGTTAGCACAGTTGCCTCACAGCAAGAAGGTCATGTGGTCAATTCCCACCTGTGGCCTTTTTGTGTGGGGTTTGCATGTTCTCCCCACTGTGCATGTGGGTCCCTCTGGGTGCTCTGACTTTCTCCCATATCTAAAGGTGAGGTGACCTGGGCAATTTTGAAGTGTCTGTAGATGTGCATGATGGTGTGAATGTGTTTGTTTCTCTATATGTGGCCTTGCAACAGACTGGTTGGTGTCCTGTCCAGCGTGTACCCTGCCTCACAGCCTATCATTGCTTGTATAGGCTCCAGCTCCCTGCATCCCGATCTTGGATAAATGGTTGAAGATGTGTGTGTGTGTGTCTTCATTTTCCATGTTAAATTAGAAGACAAAGAGGCTTTGCTTACCTTCAAATATATAGCTCCTGAAAAACCAGGGATCTTTTCAGGATTTTACAATACCAATGTGTTGGCACTTCCTCTGTTCATAGAAAGTCATAGAAAGTGTAGGTTAGAAGAAGCCCAGAATAATAAGCCAGCACATGGAAACTTAGTATAAGTAGCATAGCGTAACTTTCCCATTCTGAACCCGTATGACTGTGTTAAGAAATTCTGTACCAAATGTAAACTTGATTTATCTGTTATGGAGCTTGTCACTATCAGACATTTTGATTTTGTTTTTGCCTGTCAAAGTTAATGTTCCTGTGACCAGTCTCATGAGAGCCTCACACTGACCTTTGAACTTTTAAGAAAGTTTGAAATGGCAGCAAGACGAGCTTCATTACACTGATTAAACATTAAAATCGAAACATCAATATGTTTCACCACTAATCCGACTGGCTTCTTCGGCCTAAATCAACCGTCACTCTGAAGCCACAGTTACTGGGGCTACCACATCAGTGTTTTGCTGATATGGCTGCAACATGAGTTTGTTTTAGACTGCAGGAGCCCAATGGATGAGTGTAGAAAAGGCTAACCAATAGAGGTGTAAAAATCTAACTAGTTCATAGTAGAGCCCAACTGATACGAATTTTCTGGGGAACTGATAGATATTAGGGAGTAAAACATTTATGATACCGATATATGTATAAATAAATTTGAATGATTCCTTAACGGCAACACAGTGGATTAGTGTTTAGCACTGATGCCTCACAGCAAGAAGGTAGTGGGATCACTTCCCACCCCTTCTGTGTGGAGTTTGCACATTCTCCCTGTGACTGTGTGGGTTTGCCCTGGGCACTCTGATTTCCTCCCACCATCCAAAAAAAAAAAAAACATGCTTATTTAGTGTCTGCTCCTGTCTCTGCCCTTGACCGAGGAAGCATCTCTACATCTGGAGTTGGTCCCCGGGTGCCGAACTGTGGCTGTCCACTGCTCCTAGTGGTTAGATTGTGTATTAACTGTCATTAGGATGGGTTAAATGCAGAGGACAAATTTTGTTGAATGTATGTATGTACAGTGAAAATAAAGGCCATTCTTCTTCTTACATTTCATTGCCAAACCCTTATGATGAAGAAATATAATTGAGGCTTGAGGTTTCACAATATAACCAACAACCAAACAATGTGCATCATGCCGTCTTCATTTACATTGGCAGTCACCATGTAGAATTGCTCAGCATTTGCATAAAATAGACTTCTCAACCATTTTGGCTTATCTAGCTGGCAAATCACAGAAATCACTTGTCTTATCACTGTAAAGTGTCCACTCATATTGAAAATGAATGGCAGCTAGTAGCTTTCCCTTTGTCTTATGAAGCTAATGTGACCAGGGGGTGATGGGGATCCCACCTACACTTGACAGCATTGTAAACAATGGCATCTGAGAAGCCTGTGCTGGACAGACTACATAATGACAATTTCTAACAGCCAAAATGATTTTCTTTTTCTCCACATTGTTTATGAAGCAAAATAAAAGTTTTACTATGGACAAAATAACACCAGTATTGATATGTTTGTGAAAGACTCATATCACTCGATATTATCGACTGACCATGTCAAAAATAACATAACATATAACATAATAAATAACATATGTCGATAGTCTTCTAATTCATAGTACATTTATATCAGTTCAGGGGTTCATCATATATTGATGTTGTCATATCTGTTTTTGATTTGTCTCTGTTAATTGTTACACCTCTATTGGTTAGCCTTTTCTACACTCATCCATTGGGCTCCTGCAGTCTAAAACAAACTCATGTTGCAGCCATGTCAGCAAAACATTGATGTGGTAGCCCCAGTAACTGTGGCTTCAGAGTGACGGTTGATTTAGGCCGAAGAAGCCAGTCGGATTAGTGGTGAAACATATTGAAGATTAAGTCTTGTTAAACTTGTAGATAACTCATGTTGTATTGCCTCCTGTCTTGTCCAAAGTTTGGCTGAACAGACAGGCATATCTTTCCAAATATTTTCACTTGTGGGAAAATTTGACCTTTGTACTTAATCTGGTGGGGCAACAGGAAATTTCCATGTGCTTAGAATGCCAGGTGGAAAATTAGTGTACATCAGCAGTGCTCGCCCCCCCTCCCCCATGGGTGTCACACGGATGCTTGATAGGAGGGATCATAAACTTTGTGATAATGCCTACAATGTTTCTCTGTGGCTCACTTTGGCCGTTGTGGACTTTGGTCTTTATTCATTATTGTATTGCATTCTACCTAATGTGACATAGTCCACATTTGTTATTAGCACAATAAACATACAAAATTGTTAAACTGACAGAGAAACTCATAATTAAATCCCTTAGACAACATAATTGGCTAACAACGTTGACCTTATATGAATAATTAGGCCCTAGTCTTTACTGTTGAAGGAGTAATGGTACTTAAGAGCTACTCTTATCCAATTGTAACCATAAAAATTGGGGTGGGGTGGTGGTGGTGGGGGTCCTTTTGTTGCTTACCTACTTGAAAAAGTAGGTAATGTCCTATTGAGAATTTTGAAGAAACTGAATAAAATCGAAATAAAGATGGACCAATAATCGGTTGTAGGTAAAAATTCAAGAATCTTAGACTTTGCATTCTCTTATCTGCAATTGACAGAATGTTTATGACTTAAAACAGCATAGCAGTAAAGCACAGCACCATATTGTGTCAGTGTACTTCATGTGGGAAGTTTTTTTTTTTTTTTTTTTTAATGTCTGAGATGTCTTTGTAGAATCGGCGCCTCTGGCAAAAAAAGTATCAAAGTGCAACTGTCTTTTTTTTTTTTTTTTTTTTTTTTCCTCACAGGACATGCGTGTCTGGACTGTTTTACTAACGTTTTCTTGACCTCAGCCTCACCAGTTGTCCCTTGTTTCCATATGGCAGATACACCAATGTGCTGAAAATATAATGCAGTTATAGTGCATCCAGAAAGTCTTCACAGCGCTTCACTTTTTCCACATTTTGTTATGTTACAACCTTATTACAAAATGGATAAAGTATTTTTTCCCTCAAAATTCCGCAAACTATACCCCATCATGACAATGTGAAAAGCTTTTTTTCCTTTTCTTTTTTGTTTAGATTTTTGCAAACTTATTAAAAAAAACAAAAAAAGAAATCACATGTACTTAAGTATTGACAGCCTTAGCCATGAAGCTCAAAATTGAGCTCAGGTGCATCCAGTTCCACTGATCATCCTTGAGATGTTTCTACAGCTTAATTGGAGTCCACCTGGGCTAAATTCAGTTGATTGAATATGACTTGGAAAGGCTCACACCTGTCCACATATAAGGTCCTACAGTTGTCAGTGCGTGTCAGAGCACAAACCAAGCATGAAGTCAAAGGAATTGTCTGCAGACCTCTAAGACAGCATTGTCTCGAAGCACAAATATGGGGAAGGATACAGAACTGAAATAGTAGAGGAACATTTCTGCTGCTTTGAAGGTACCATTTAGCACAGTAACTTCCATCATCTGGAAATGGAAGAAGTTCAGATCCACCAGGATTCTTCCAGAAGCTGGCCACCTGTCTAAACGGAGCGATTGGGGTAGAAGGACCAAGAACCTGATGGTCACTCTGTCAGAACACCTGCATTCCTTTGTGGAGAGAGAACTACTTTCCAGAAAAAAACAACCATCTCTGTAGCAATCCACCAGTCAGGCCTGTATGGTAGAATGGCTATAAGGAAGCCACTCCTTAGTAAAAGGCACATGGCAGTCTGCCTAGAGTTTGCCAAAAGACACCTGAAGGACTCTTAAGACCATGAGAAAGAAAAGTGTCTGGTCTGATGAGGCAAAGATTGAATTCTGTGGTGTGAAAGCCAGGTGTCATGTTTGGAGGAAACCAGACATTATCAAATCAAATCAATTTCATTTATATAGTGCCAAATCACAACAAACAGTTGCCCCAAGGCGCTTCATATTGTAAGGCAAAGCCATACAATAATTACGGGAAAACCCCAACTGTCAAAACGACCCCCTGTGAGCAAGCACTTGGCGACAGTGGGAAGGAAAAACTCCCTTTTAACAGGAAGAAACCTCCAGCAGAACCAGGCTCAGGGAGGGGCAGTCTTCTGTTGGGGCTGAGGGGAGAGAATCAGGAAAAAGACATGCTGTGGAGGGGAGCAGAGATCAATCACTAATGATTAAATGCAGAGTGGTGCATACAGAGCAAAAAGAGAAAGAAACACTCAGTGCATCATGGGAACCCCCCAGCATTATCCCTACAGTGAAGCATGGTGGTGGCAGCTTCATGCTGTGTGGATGTTTTTTTTTTTTTAGCGGCAGGAACTGGGAGACCAATCAGGATTGAGGGAAAGATGAATGTAGCAATGTACAGAGAGATCCTGGATGAAAACCTGCTCCAGAGTGCTCTTGACCTCAGACTGGGGTGACAGTTCATCACCCTAAACACACAGCCAAAACATCAGAGGAGTGGCTTCAGTACAACTTTGTGAATGTCCTTGAGTGGCCCAGTCAGAGCCCAGACCTGAATCTGATTGAACATCTCTGGAGAGATCTGAAAATGGCTGTACACTGATGCTCCCCATCCAACCTGATGGAGCTTGAGAGGTGCTGCAAAGAGGAATGAGCAAAACTGCTCAAAGATAAGTGCATCAAGCTTGTGGTATCGTATTCAAGAAGACCTGAGGTTGTACTTTCTGCCAAAGGTGTATCAACAAAGGGTGTGAATACTTACGTACACGTGATTTCTTGTTCGTTTTTTTTTGTTTTGTTTTTGTTTGTTTTTTTTAATAAATTTGCAAAAATTACAAAAAACCTTTTTCATGTTGTCATTATGGGGTGTTTTTAGTAGAATTTTGAGGGGGGAAAATGATTTTTTTTTTTTTTTTTTTTTCCAATTTTGAAATAAAGCTGTAACATAGCAAAATGGGTGACTCATGTACATTTTCCTGACTGCTAAAACAAAATTAGAACGGAAGAATGGACAAGCAAAGGAAGTTTGTGTGCGACTGTGTGCACATGTGTCAAATGAAATGTTGGTGGAGATTCTCTGCATATTAGTGAAAGTGGAACAGAGTGACTGCCACCAGTAAGGAAAGCCATTCATTGGATTGCTTTGTAGCCTCATGAAAGTCTGACATTACATCAAGTGGAACTGGTCATAGCGATCACTGAGGATTTGTTCCTATTAGGGGTGCACTTAACCAATGAATCTGGAATCGATTTTAAAGCAGTGGATATGACTACATCAATTTGCAGACCCCTGAATCAACCTAAATGTACCATGAACCAGTCAATGGATTGATTTATTGTTTAGTTTTTTTAAATTGTGAATTGTTTGAGCTGTTTGTCTTCAACCTCTCATAAAAGGTCAAAGGTTGGCACGAGGCTGTCACAAGGTTGGTCACAGGAATGTTAACTTTGCTTGCGAGGTTAAAAAAAAAAAAAATCAACATGCCCAATAGTGCTGGACAGTATAATGGATAAATGTACCTGTTTGAACTTTACGTTTGGCTCACAATTTGTTAATACTGTCATACCGGATCAGAACACAAAAGATATGCTATGCTGTTGTTCCTGCTATGCTAACATCAGCTGGCTTCTTCTATGGTGTGATTTCTGCTACCATAAGTGGTGCTGCCCCCAGTGGTGAACAGAAGGTATGCAGTGGCAGTTCCATCATGCTACAGCACGAGTAAAAACAAGACCATTACTGGTTTCTCATGAAGTAAGCTTTTGAAAGTAAGCAATGCCATTTTAGTCTTACTCTAATTTATTATGGAAAATGGATGTTAACATTAAACAAAGCTTTGTATCAGATACATAAAATCACATCAAGTTGTATCATTCCATTATTAAAAAAAAAACAAAAAGTATTGTTCCTGAATTCTGTTGCAGTAGGTGTATCTAGATATATTTAGTTTTGTAAGGGAGAGATGCACACCCATAATTTCAATGTCCCATGTGTGTGCCTAACTTCATTGTCTTTCATTTGTGTCCAGTATATGCCATGCAGACTTTAAACTTTTAGGAAAAGGTTGTGGTGACAGTCAGGCTGAGAATGAGCAGTGACACATGAAAGGCATCCAGAGCAGGAAATAAGAATGGAAGAGTAGGCCAATAGGAGGATCCGTCATAGATGGAAGGGTGAGAGAGACAGTGCCTCATCATAACAAGAGAGGCACAGAGTCATATTAATATTTTCTTAGAACACTGATTGACATCATTCCCTAACAATGGATTCACTAGAGAGGTATAGTAGAGGGGGGAACACTGACATTCCTCTGCTGTATGTGGTGCTGTTTATGAAGCATTGTGAGTCTTGGCCAATTTTGAGGAGACATTTCTCTGAAAAGTGATGTTTCTCTTTCAGACTTTTCTCTTTCTGTCTGTCATTCCCTCCTCCTGACTCATACACACACTCATCACAACAAATGATGAGGTTCTTCAGCAAAGGCAGGGAAAGGGTGAGCTTGTGCTGAATACTTTGTCTGTTTTAATGGCCTGAGAATGCACAGGAAGATGTCAGGCTTCACTGAAGCAAAACGTGGGCTTTCAGTTCAAGCAAAGCATTGTGAATGAGAGCAGAATATTTAGGTCCAAAACCGTACCAGGCAGAGACCAACGTTGGCAGAAGTGCAGCACCTGTTAATGGTGACTGACAGTAATAGGGATCCACTTTAGGACAAGCGTAGCTGTATCAGGCATGCAAGCCAGCTGGCAAATAGTTGCTCTGCAGTTCTGTTTAATGATCCAGAGCTGGCTCAGAGCAGGCGAACATGAGGTGATATACAGGAAAACAGTATTTCCACTACAGTATTCGAGACCAGCCCAACAAGAACCCCCGCCAGGCCAGAATTTTTTTTTTTTTTTTTTTTAATAATGTCAAGTGTGAATTAATTTGAATGTCAATCATTTCCATGCATCCACAGCACTTAGACTATGGATTTCCCTTGCATGAAATCTTTTGTGAAGTAATCAGTTTTTGGAAGTGATTTGGCAAGGCATTAATTGGTTTATTATTTTCTCTAAAGGGAGGTCAGCAGTGTGATATTACAAAGTCCAGTGAAAAAGCTGTATCAGTTACAGTTTAGTGAGGGCTTTCAGATAAGACAGAAGAACATCAGAATCTGACATCTGTTCAACCAATTTTAACACCTATCGACATGACAAAATTAAACCCCCCACCACCTCCTTCCTAGAATATGTTGCATTGCAGACTCATTTGTTTTTCTTCTTCTTTGATGAAAAGGTCTGTCACCATTCGGGCAATTCGTTGGTTAGAATGTTATGTAACTGCTAGGGGTGTAATAATTAACTGATATGGATCAAAAATCCATTTAAAAGTAATAAATAATGTCATTGTCAATGTCAGTTTTATTTATATAGCACATTTACAACAGCAGCTGCCCAAAGTGCTTCATAGTAAAAACAATATCAAAAACCATACCACAAAAAAAACAAAGCATTAAAATTCCAGAATATACAAGGACACATAAGACCAGACACACAGCTTAAATTGTATTAAAAGCCAAAGCATAAAAATGAGTCTTAAGAACAGATTTAAAAGACTCTAGAGTTGGAGCAGCTCCAATCACCTCGAGTTTTTAATCGAGATCTGGGCACATTTAATAAAAGCTGGCTTTCTGACCGGAACATAAGGAGTCAAAAGCTCAGAGGGGTAATCGGGAGCCAAATCATTTAAACACTTGAACACAAGCAGCAGAATGTTAAAATCAATCCTAAATGTGACTGGGAGCCAATGGAGCGAGGCTAACACAAGGGTAATTTGCTCTCGCTTCCTCGTCCCTATGAGCAGTCGTGACGCTTTAGAGACGACTGGTCCAGTCCACAGTAGAGAGTTACAATAATCTAGACAAGATGTTATAAACAAATGAATAACTCGCTCAAAAACACATGCTGGAAGGTAAGCCTTCACTTTTCTCAAGATTCTGAGTTGGTGGAAACTCAGAATCTTGATAAACTAGATAGAAAATAGATCTATATGGACATCTGGATCTAACCCTAAATTTGATTATAACAAATTTAACTATCTATATCATGGAAAGATCCATAATGTAGACACTGTTAAATTTATTACACTTAGATTGTATTGTGTCAGTATACATGTAGCATCTTGTTAAAATGTTCTCATTTTGCAAAATGTGTGTTGCCTGTTTCTGGATATATGTATATAAAATATTCCCCAGGGAAGAAATATGTATACCCCAGAACAAGACTTTCTGGTGGGGTTTGTATGAACTCCGGGTGTGCAGATCAGTCAACTGTACTGATGAGGGTTAATAAGAACAAATATATTGAACATACAAGGTCAGAAATACACATACAATCAATGAGTTTCAGTTCAGTAGTGTTGAACGGCCCAAACTGTTTTAACTTGGCAGGGCCTTTTTCCTAAGCAGCTTCACTGTGACAACACAATACAGTACAATGAGAAATTCCAAGGAGCTGAGTGCAGATACACAAGTCGGGAATGTCTGTTGGAGCCATTTCTAAACAATTACAGATTCCAAGATGATCCTTTCAAACAACAACTTCTACCTGAGAATGGTGTTTCCCCTATAATATTACAGGGCTGGTGATCCACAAGGAAAGAAATATTTTTTAATACAGCTAGTGGAAAAATAACAGACAAAATGAAGACAAATAATCATTCGTTTAGAAATCAGTACCCGTTTTGGCATATCCACAGTGCGCGTATCAGCTCTGTGGCACTGTGTGTGACACCTTTTTCACACAATTGCGTTGTATGCTCGTGGAAGCTGAGCTGTACAACTCCCGCAGCTCACTCATATGCATGTACACCTGCTGGATTTCTGTTGCATTGCTGCTGCATCAACAAAATGCCCCCTAACCAAGAAACTTTTTCTGTGGTAGAGTAGTTGTTTTGTTTTTAATCCGACAGCACTTCAGTGTTAGAAGCTTCCATTAAATAGCTTGTTCAGCATCAGTTAAAGTTAGCAGTCGGAGTTTCCAAAAGAAGGGGTCAGACTCCTGTCAACATAAAAAAAAAAAAAAAAAAAAAAGTTGGAGTTTATGTTGAAAGGAGAATAGGCTTTCCTTTCAGTATGCTTCGTCATGAATCCCCCTGTCGCCAATCATGTGAAATATGGTGTCTTTGAAACTCCTCAATAATGCCTGTTTGACACCAGGCAAAACCTTTTGATTGAAAAGGGATCTGCATGATGGTTTTGTTGGACAGTGGCTTAAGTACCTGCTGTGTAACAACCCATTCAGGCCTATTAATTTGCTGCCTATACAGTCATTGGTTTAAGGGGGGATTTCAAAGCAAAATACATGTGCATTCTTTCTGTAAATAAATACAAATATAATTTTAAGCAGTCCTCAAGCTTTGCAGGGCTAAGAAAGCCAAGAGTGCTGTGCAACCTTGCCCATATTCAAACAGGTTTTGCATAAGAGTACAAACATGGACTTATGGGTGAGTTTTTTTAAAGATGGCTTTAGTTGCTTATGCATTAAAGCTCACCTAAATATGCTACAGGATATTGTTTTTGAGGGAGCAATTTCAAAAGTTCTATCCCAAATAAATGAAAAAAAAAATATATGGAACAAAAATATAAACTCAACACTTTTGTTTTTGCTCCCATTTTTCATGAGCTGAACTCAAAGATCTCAAACATTTTCTATATACACAAGACCTGTTTCTCTCAAATATTCACAAATCTGTCTAAATCTGTGTTAGTGAGCACTTCTTTGCCAAGATAATCCATCCCACCTCACAGGTGTGGCATATCAAGATGCTGATTAGACAGCATGATTATTGCACAGGTGTGCCTTAGGCTGGTCACAATAAAAGACCACTCTACGGTACGGTAGAGTGAATGCAATACCGCCCTTGCTGTGCAGATTCTCCGGCCAATCTCACGCTTCATTGTCCATAATAATACTGATAATAATTGACATTAACAATAATAATAATAATAATGATAAAGAAAGGGGATAAAACTGGTGATTTTGATGCCAGGAACATTGACAGAGAAGCAGGCATCGTGAGATTGAACGTTGTGGGAGATGCTCTCTGCTTCTTTCCTCAATAAGTTAGTGTTTAATTAATTAATGTCCCAGTTAGCAACACAACATCAAAGTATTCACGAATGCAAATCTATGCGTGCATATGCTGTAATAGTGGCCAATCTTTAACATAGCAAATGCATAAAAGGCAAGATGTCTTGAAACAGGCACTGTTATGTATGTTTAATAATAAAAGGTTTTATGTACATCTTGAAATATTTGGCTATATTTTTGTTTAAAGACATTAATATTATACTTGTTATAATGTGATTGTGCCATCATAAAATACTGTATGTAATAGAGATATAAATTGTGAAATGCTTGGGCAACTAAAGACTGTTATGACCATAGCTGTACAAAATGAAGGGGGTTTGGGGGTGTTAGGCTTGATTCTATTCCTTTTCTTTGTTACTGTCTCTCCAGTTTTGGAGAAGGTTCTCACACTGCACAGAAGTTGGTGACATATGAATATAGATTTTGTCCAGCTTGTACAGAGTTGGATAAACAGCTGCCTCCATCCTCCCTATCTCTCCTTGCAAATTCACTGCAGAAAATAGTTCTGGGGAATATTAGCTTGGCTAAAACTCTTCTTGACCCTTGCCCATTTTAAGCATCTTCTTTATTTGCCTCTCACATGCCTGATATATCAGGGTTCTCACCAGGATTATTTCACCGCATAGGGGGGAACTTAGTGGGGCCTAGCTGTGGGACAAGCATTGCAAACGCAAGTATTGTAGGAGGGTCTGGGGGCATAACCCCCCCCCCCCAGAAACATTACAATTTATAACCCTTCCAAACACTATTTTCCTGCATTTTGAGGGACACTTTGTGTTCCTAACTGGGACGTTAAGTAACATGCAACATGTCCTTTTAAAAACAAAAGCCTCTCTATGCTGGTTAAATCACAGCATAGGGCAGGGGTAGGCAACCTGTTCCAGAAAGAGCCATGAGGGTGCAGGTTTTCTTTGCAGCCACTGACTCCACCAGGTGATTTCACTGATTAACTGATTCCATCTGCTCAAAGTGATATTAATCAGTAAAATCACCTGGTGGAGTCAGTGGCTGCAAAGAAAACCTGCACCCTCATGGCTCTTTCTGGAACAGGTTGCCTACCCCTGGCATAGGGGATCCAAATCACAGCATTGGGGCCCCCTATGCTCAACTGCACTGGCGAGAACTCTGTGTATATATAGTTGTGCGTAAATGGCCACACAGACCACGTCTGTGTGTACTGCTGCCTATGCTTTTGTGTCTTTTGCAGTAGAAACGTTATTACAATGTCTGATTTAAAAAATTTAAAGAGAGCCTGTACTGCAGTCTAATGGATTTTTAGCATTTGTGCCAACATGTAGGAGATGCATAAGTATGTGGGCAGTGATGGATGCACCATTTGAAATGCATAGATCAGTTAATAATTTTATATATATATATATATATATATATATATATATATATATATATATATATATATATATATATATATATATATATATATATATATATATATATATATATATATATATATATATATATATATATATATATATATATATATATTAGGGGTGGGCAAACATAAAAAATCTTAATCGCATTAACTCAATGACTTTCTGTGATTAATCATGATTAATCACATGGTATATGTGAAACCCAAAAATGAATTCAAAAGCCGCTTAAAAGCACAGTTTTATTTGAAAATGTAAATTTCAACTGAAACACACTAATGAAATCAAATATAAAACCACTGGCAGGTCATTTGTTATCCTGTTTCATATCAAAATAACAATATTCATGTCCATGACTAAATGTACTAAAACAAATACGTCACAATTGTACACATACCACAATTTGATATGTGTACAATTGTGATGTATTTGTTTTAGTATATTTAGATTTTGTTGTGATTTGGCACTTTATAAGCCGATTAAATTGAATTGAAATTGAACATTTTATTGAGTCTTAAAGTAAATAAATATGAATTTGGTCACTGGATCCTTAAACTTTATACATAATGAACTCTACATGGTGAATCCTTGATCTCTGGACATAAATAGGAATAAACAAAATCTGTAGTTTTTGTCAAAAGCATTTCCTTTCAGACATTGGCATGAATGTGTTTCCATATATCTGAGCTGAGCTTACAGCTGCTGTGCTTCACTTCAGGATGTAATTTGAAAAGAAAATACAGCACGTTTCATTTTGGGAGGGGAAAAAAGTATTAGTCGATTGTAGTTTCTTGTCTGTATTACATTTGGAAAGAGGTGTCATTTTATTTAAAGTGGCGATTCATTTTAAGTTATTAATTCCGACCGGACTCTGTCTCAGCCGCGCAGTGTTTCGAGCTGTGTGAACGGAACGGAGGACAATTCTCGTTTCTTGACAGCAACAAGACAAAAGTCCCAGTTAGTAACTTTAATCCACACAAGTGACTTACGATATTTTTAATGTCGGCGATAATGACCTCAATAATTAACGCAATGTTAGCGCATTAACGTTGCCCAGCCCTAATATATATATATATATATATATATATATATATATATATATATATATATATATATATATATATATATATATATATATATATATATATATATATATATATATATATATATATATATATATATATATATATATATATATATATATATATATATATATATATATATAGTCTGTTAGATAATAAACCGACCCTTTTATTTTTTTTTTACTATATGGATTTGAATGACGTGCGATTACACCAATCATGCTTGAACCCTCGTGCGCATGCGTGAGTTTTTTCACGCGTGTCGGTGATGTCATTTCCCTGTGGGCATGCCTTGAATGAGATGTGGTCCTGCCCTCTCGGCTGAATTCCTTTGTTTCACACGCTGCTCGAGACGGCGCGCGTTGCTTTATCAACATTTTTTCTGGACCTGTGAGGAATATCCGAGTGGACACTATTCGAGAAATTAAGCTGGTTTTCGGTGAAAAGTTTAACGGCTGATGAGAGATTATGGGGTGTTTCTGTCAGTGTAAGGACTTCCTACGCAGCGGGACGTCGTGCAGCGCTTCCAGGCGCTGTCGTCGGCCTGTTTTGACCTGAAAACATCCTAATTTAAGGCTTAATTCACCCAGGACGTCATGAGAGAACAGAGAAGATTCAGAAGAGGCCGGCATGAGGACTTTATGCGGACATTCCACTGTTTAAGGACATTTTTTAATGAAAGACATGCGCGCGAATCTGTGTGCGCCGCGACAGGAAAAACACCTCCGTGTTGAAAACCATTTGTAAATTTCAGGCGGCTTTTGATGGCTTTCAACAAGTGAGTAACTGAGAAATTGTTTAACAGCTTGGGCATGTTCCAGCTTGCCCATTAAGGTTTCCAATGGAGGTGTTTTTCCTGTCGCGACCGCCCGCGGTCGGGTCCGGCCCGCCATGCGACTCTGCCCACACGTTCTTTCATTACAAAATGTCCGTTAACAATGGAATGTCCAAATAAACTCCTCATGCCGACTTCTTCTGAAAGTTCTCTGTTCTCTGACGACTTAACTGGATCAACAGAGCCTGAAATGTGGAAGTTTTCACCTTAAAACGGCGAGACGCTGCCGCCTCGAAGCGCAGACCGCCGTCAGGTGCCGTGGGCCATCCTTAAAGCGACACTACCAGACCAAAATCTCTCATCAGCCGTTAAAATTTTTACCGAAAACCAGCTGAATTTATCGACTGGTGTCCACTCAGTTGTGCCTTACAGTTTTGAAAAATTTTTGATCAAACAAAGCAGCAGTCTCTGAGCCATTCCTAAACAATGAAAAAAATCGACGAGAGGGTGGGCCACTCCTCACTCAAAGACTGCCCACAGGCGAATGACGTAACCGACAGGCGTGAAAAAAAACTCTTGCATGCCCACGAGGGTTCAAGCATGTCTGATGTAATCACACGTGATTCAAATCCATATGGTTTTTGAAAAAAAAATAATAAGGTCGGATACTTTTCTAATAGACCTCGTATATACAGTATATATACAGTATATCACTTTTAAATGAAGGCATATCAACAGTGCAGAACATGCATCAGAACAACATTAAACAAAAACCATAAAGCAATTGAAATGTACAATGAGCAGAAGTATTTCAAATAAGGTAAAAACCTTATTTTAATTTAAGTATGGATCTTTGGCTAGAAACATCGATATCTGAGACACCTGGTAACTCATAAAGCTTGCTAAATAGGTGGAAATTGACCTGTATAAAAATGGACTGGCAAAAAGAACATTGATTTCATGCAACATCTATGCAGAAAAATGTTACTTGATTATTCGAGTAGTATTTGCATTGTGTGTCAAAATGATTTCTCAAATTAATGAATTCCTTGGTTGGGTTCCACTATAAATCCAGCAAACTGAGTTGCATCTATAAAGTGTTACTTGAGCTTTGGGATCCGGGATAAATGTTGATGAATTTAATGAGGTTAAGGAAAACATCAGCCTTAAAGACACAAACAACTTTTACCAATTGGTAACACAGCATGTGGACCCCCCGGAACGTCATTTTGTTTATTATGCTATCATTCTGTTACATTCTAGTATGTAATCAAGGCATGCTCTGGAAGGGAACAGTTCCGGTTTGGGGTTATTTTTATTGATGTACACGGTAATTAGCTTGGCACTCGCTGCTGCATGTGGTTTCTGCTGCACAGAATAAAGCTGGGGTTCTCAGAATACTTCTGCTTTGCTATGGGAGGACAAAAGTTTAAACTAACAGAATTTGGAGTGAGCATGCTCTGTACAGGCCTAATCAAAGAAATCCTAGGACTCAATCCAGAATGTTTAGTCTACAATTATAGTGACATGTGCTAGACTGTGTATTTTAAATTGGTTTATTTTAAGTAGCCCACTAACCACTCATTTAAGGACTGCTGGAGGTTCAAGTGCATCACGTTGTGGCTCTGTCTTTGCCCGATGGCATTTGTATGAAAGTGAAAAATCAAATCGTGTGGTAATTGACCGTTCGATCTCATGTAACAGACCCATTGGCAAGGCATGAAGACTGAATCCCATACCCAACCTCTTACTGTTCTCCAGATTCTTCCATGGGTAGTGATTTACGGACTAAAGGACTTGATAGGAGAGAAGGGTTATTTCATGAGGTTGATTGAGTGCAGAGTCTGTTGGAGAGAAACGTTGTAATAAGTACTTTGTGTGTGCCAGGATTTTCTTTGGAAATCCCTCTAAAAGAACAAGAATACCTTCCTCAAAACATGCTCATACAGACAAACAAAATGAGTTATTAATGTGAAAACAATGATAAGCATTTTAAAGTTTTATTCATTCCGCTCTAAATAATATTTATATAAATTTTGTTAATATTCAATCATCTGATCAGTGTTTATTCTGTGCTTCAGGTGGCAATTAAGTCCATTCGAAAGGAGAAGATTAAAGATGAGCAGGATATGGTACACATCCGCAGAGAGATTGAGATCATGTCATCACTCCGCCACCCACACATCATCTCGATATATGAAGGTGAGGATCGGTTGTATGTCTGCAAATGCAGACATACACCCCGAAGGAAAACTTCCAGTGTTTAATTTGCATACACAAAACCACATGTACACCGTTCACCTTCTTCTCTAGGCTCATTCAGCACTTGTGGTCAAATTGTAGGATTGTCATGTTATGACATGCAGATGTCATAATAAAACCTCGACTACAGGTCTGGGATGTTATTCATCTCCTCTGCAGTGTTTTGCTGCCCAAACCTGTAAACGTCTGGACGGATTTGATGGTGTGCACCTGGAGTGGACATCTCAGAATCTTTGTGTGGAAAGTTTCATGTGTACAAGAGGGATAGCCTCTCTCACATCTAAGAGGTATCATCCCTTGTCTTCTCTGGTCTTGATCTCTGGGCCAGACATCTGCTGATACTTACAGACAGCTGCAGCTGGGAACCAGACAACAGTGTGTGTGCGCGCATGTGTGTATTGTTGTGTAGTTATTTAGCTAGGGAAACACCGAACTGACCTCAGTCACCCAGGCCTGCAGCCTTGTCTGACTCTGGTCCAGTGCTATGCAGAGGGAGGAAAGGCCCTAAGCACTCCCTGGATCACTGTCAACATAGATCTACCCCAGGAAGCAACTCCAAATGTCAAAACCTTCAAGTAAGATTGAGACGGCATGCATTTTTGCTCTTTGGGACTTCCTTTTATGAAGTAAATGACCTTTACTGGAAAAAAGAAAAAGAATTAGTTTGTGTGTATGTGTGTGTGCGTGCAAAGGTTGAACAATCCCCATTGAATTCATTGAAAGTGTTTCTTGCAATTAATCATTGATAAAGTAGACCGAGTCTTTGTGGGGCCATTAAACTCACAAGGTCTTGCAGTGTGAGTTGCTTTTGTATGATTTGTGGTTTCTAATTATTTTCATGACTGTATCAACAAGGAAATTATTTTAGTGCCCTTTCCAGAAGATGTAAGTCCTACATGGGCCCCTTGGTGCCCATGCTTATCTTCAAATTCCATAGCGTGAAGCTGAGGAGAGTCCACAACACCCCCCCTGAACAGGACGCCATACCAACATAGGTTACTTCCCCAGCCTAGGCCAGTATGCGTTTACAGCCGAGGGGACTGGGACACTGTAAGACAGGATTGCATTTAAATAGCATAAGGTTGTGCACCACTTCTTTGGCCACTGTCAGCAGCAATTTTATGTTTGTGACAAACAACACTGTTTATCATACAGACATGCCAACAGTCACCAGGAGGGATGAAGCTTAGTTTGGTTGTGTACTTTGTAGGAGAGTAATTAAACTTTTAAACTGTTACACTTCGTAAACTTGAACGAATGTGTTCTCCAGTGCGTACACTACCTTTTTTGTCAAACAGTGTTTCTCCTCAGACCCAGCCGTTGTGGCCTGGACTCTACCCAGCCTCACTTTAGACATGTATAGGAGGCCCCCAGATTTGTGTATCTGGCAACACCCTCTTCCACAGCCTTTGCTAACTGCTTTGTGTGAAGAAAAACTGATCCAGATGTGTGTACAGATTGTGCGCTTTTTTTTTTTAATCCATTGGCTCTCTCTCTGTGCATCTATCGGCAGTCTGTGCATGGCATTTAAGCACAAACACACAATCATTTTTGTCAGAACACAAATGCCTCATTAGCAAGTGACCACAATGTGCGTGTCTGTCATTAAAACACAATGGCTGATCCATTTTTTTGTAGGACTACATCAAAGAAATTTTGTAGCTTTATCACCAAATGTAAAGAATTGCAAATAAGTGAAATGCATAGACATGCATTTCACTTATTTGCAATTCTTTGCATTTTATGAATGTGATATAATGAGCAGCAAAAGAATGTTCAAATTTTTCACTAAATACTTAATTCTTGACAAGTGGTAACTAGGGGGACTATTTTGTGTGGAGCTGAAACAGCTAAAGGCTTAGCAAATGGAGCACTATAAAGGCTCAGTTATGCTCCATTTATATTCAGATGTTTACCCATGTGTTTCTCAACTTCTTGCAGAAAATTTATCAATCTGTGAGAACCCTCTGTATTTAGTTTTTTTGTCAATAAATGAACCAACTTCAGCTCCAATGAGCAAAACATAATCACTTAAAGTGTAGGTGACACCAAAAAATGTGCACAAATAATCACTAAAAATGATGAAATGTTGCTATTTTAAAAAATCCTGAACAATAAAAGTCGATAAGCATACGGGTGAAGGATAAACAATAGCTGTCTGAAGCCTGCACTCTATTTCAGCCCTCAGCCGCAGCCGTTTTGTTGTGACGTTATCGGGAGAATGGGACCTGCTGATTCAAACACAAATCAATTGCAAACACGGCAGAAGTTGAGCTGTTTTTGGACGATTTTTTTTTTTTTTTTTTCCTTCCTTCCTAGTGTGGAGCTTTTTTTTTTCCCTAGTGTGGAGCTTTTTTTTTTTTTTTTTTTTTTTTTTGTCATGTCTGAAGGTAATTCTGAAGAAGCTGTGGGGACACAGACAGCCTTATGGTTCTGATCCTTGTTTAGACCACAGTGAGGAAGACCTTCAGTCTGACAACAGTGAGGATATTGGCAGAGTTCAGAACACAGAATGGTGAACTCCTGAAGAAAAAGCATAGACTGAAAAAAGAGCATTCTCTCTCTCTCTCTCTCTCTCTCTCTCTCTCATGTTCAAATTAATAGCAGTATGTTTAAAAAAGTAAAGCCTGTTATGCAGAAGATGGACAACCAGAACATATTTTTTTTCAGGCTCAAAACTACTTAGTCGCCCCTTGTACCTTACAGATATACACTTAGGACACAGTGTTTGTTGTAATTTTTTAGGAACATTTACTTGGCTGAGTTTGTGAATGCCATAGTGACTTTGAATTTCACAGTAAAAGTCTTTAATGTGCAGCTACCAATTCTGTGACATTAAAATTATTTTACTGTACACAGCACAATCACGAAACTGAGTTGTTGATGTCATTGCTAGTATATTTAGCATAGGGGCTGCACTTTAACACCGATGTTAGTAGGAGCTCTGTTGTTATGCTGAAGCCTGGTAGTGATTTCTGATAGCATAGCAGCTCCTCTAAAAGCATAGTGGGCAAAAGTCAAGCATGGTGGTGCCACAAGGGTATAACACTTAAGAATGACACAACTGTTCAGCATAGAAACAATAGGCAATACATGCATATCTGTGCTCCCTTAAATTTATTGGCTTTAACAAACCTGCCTTGCAGATAGTTTCCATTTTGTCTGCTCACAATTTCATCTCTTCCTTTTTTTGGGGCATTTTCCACATGGAGCTGTAACATATATAACTCTTGTGTTTCCCTTCAGATTGTCTTGTTGGCCAGGTGGTAAGGCCCACAAAGGCAGATGCAATCGTGACACTAGCTTCCACACACTCTGTTTATAGTGGCAGAACATAAAAAATTGGAGGAACATGAATGTTTATAAAAAGACCCAGTTATGTAACAGCTAAAGCAAGTAGCTGAATAAACTGACATCATGTGGATCCTTGTAGATACATATAGTGCGATTTGTCCTTAAGAGGTAAAGGGTAGTTGAGGAGTGACGTGGTAGCTATAAAACTGCTCACCCTAAAGACCCCCAATTTTCATTGTATATCATTGATGACCAAGTGGTTACTGTGTAGGCTCTCAGTTGTCCAGGTGGTTTCCATAGTAGAAAAGCTTGAATGTTCGACTGGACTGGGTTGCTTGACACGAGGTCCTTCGACTGGACTGGGTTGCTTGACGCGACTGGGTTGCTTGAGCGAAATGTCCTCGCGTCAAGCAACCCAGTCCAGTCGAAGGACCTCGCGTCAAGCAACCCAGTCCAGTCGAAGATTCAAGCTTTTCTACCAAGTGGTTAGTGCGCTTGGTTTCAGTGTGGGAGGTTTCCAGTTCAAATCAGAGACTCTTGAATTGAAACACTTGGGGCAGCTGAAAAAGGACACTGGAGGCTGGCGCTCACGAAAAAAAGTCAATAAATGCACTATTTGGATACAAGCCTTTAAGCTAGCAACCATGGGGAGAAACATGGTTCCCTCTGTGTTGGCAAATACAAGATAACATGCAACAGAACAGAAAGTAACAACAGAAAGTAAAACCTGAAGTAACAAATTGATAGAAAGTCTCCTGGCATCCGCCCGCATGCGGGAGATGATGGTGTAGCGCCCAGGTTGTTTGTTTGTTTTTTGGGGGGGGATTTTTTTGTTTTGCTTTTGTTTGTTTTACACTTCTTCAATTCAATTTCAATTTATTTCATTTATATAACAACAAATCACAGCAAAGTTGCCTCAAGGAGCTTCACACAAGTAAGGTCTAACCTTAGCAACCCCTAGAGCAAGCACACAGGCAACAGTGGTAAGGAAAAATTCCCTCTAATTTGAGGAAAAAACCTTAAGTCGACCAGACTCAAAGGGGTGACCCTCTGCTTGGTCCATGCTACCGACACAATTGCCAATACAAATATACAGGAAATTTTTGTCTTTTGTTTCTGTCTGCACCTGCGTGAATGACTTATCAGGCCAATGCGTGAGTGACAATCTCTCTGCATTTTTTTTACGTGTACTGTGATGCCTGCTGAGGCTCAGCAAGGCCTTGGTTCCACTCCTGCTCAACCCTCTGTGCACTTGTGACAGTAAGGCGCCAGGGTGCACAGTCATCTGCACACTGATAGAAAGTGTGGCTTGGGAAAAATATGAAACTTCATCAGTGTGGCATATTGGTGATATCAGACTCAAAATACTATTCATGAGCGATTTTAAACCTTTTTTTCAGAACATTGACCCTGAGTCTGTATCAGTACGGAAGCTATTTTAATATGGTAAATAGGAGTTTATTACATCACCACCTGTTCCAAAATATTCAAGTTGATTTGACCCTTCTGATGTTGAAACATAGAAACACAAGTGAGTGAACTATAGGATTGCTGTGTTCTGATTAAAAAAAAAAAAAAAAAAAAATGAACACAATAAGTCATTTGCATTATATTTCATATTTAGAGGCAGAAGTCAGTACATGATATATACGTGCATGAGCACATATGTTTGTTCAGTGCAGATGCCTGTTAACCATGACAATCGGATAATAGGTATCACTTAGAAAAGTGGGAGGTATTGACGTATGAACTAAAACCAGTGTATAACAGTATGACGTTAGTAGTGACAGTGGTGTCCAGTGAACTGCAACTAGCCGAAGTTATGTAAACTTGGTAAATACTACGCCACCAGTGGTTAAAAGTAAATGAGAGTAAATGCTGAGTGCTGGCTGTTTGTGCACAGACTGACTGACTGACTGAACAATAACCACTCCACATCTGACCTCAACCACCTCACTGCTCCTTCCACATGGCTTAACCTCCTCTGTGCTTGGCGAAGGTCCTGTTTGTTTCTTTCCAAGTAGACAGACACTCCTAATCAGACAACACCATCACTCGGCAACTGTTTGCTTGTAAAGAGGGTTATGGCTTTAAAAGGATCCCAGCAGGAGGCGAGGAAAGAAATGTGACAAACTATGAAGTTGCTCACTCAAGGGTGTAGAAAGCAGAGTCCTTCAACCCCCAGTAAACCTGCTGTGTGGGGGAAAAAAAGCCCACAATAAGGAGTAACACTGTGTTGTTGTCATCTCTTTGGTATTCCCTTAATCTCTCTGTCTGATGTCACTCTCCTGCTCTCTCCCTACAATTTTTATTCTCTTCATGCCAAAGAGATAAAGAAGCATGTAACCTTGTTGTACACACAATAATGCTAAATATTATCAAAGAAATATCTTTGGTGAGCTTCGCAGTTAGATATACAAACAGGCTACAGTCATACTAAATTTATGAGGGTACTTTTATCCAGTTAGCTGATGTGTAACAGGCAGTGGTGGCCACAGCTAACCAAAAAGTTAGTTTTGATAACTGCTAATCCGCTAACTGAAAAGTTAACTTTTATAACGCTAAACTGATAAACCACTTAAAAAATTTAGAGGAAGCTACAGCTAACCACTAACTTTCAGTATTGTCTCCAGTACACTCCCAGCTACTGACAAGCTGGTTTTGAGTTTAAGCACCGCCAGTGCTTCTGATTAAAATCAGAGATGATCACAAACCCAACACAACCAATGAGTCAGCGCTTCTGTCTTTGTGCGCCCTGCGGAAGAGTCATTTACATTCAACATACCATGCCCCAAACGTCTGGCACATTTGGGGCACACAAGTTAACCCACACAAGTTACTGTAACGTGTGTGTTGGTTTTTACAAACGTGTGTTTGTGTATATGTCCATCCATCCATTTTCTTCCGCTTTATCCGGAGTCGGGTCGTGGGGGCAGCAGTTCAAGCAAAGCCACCCAGACCTCCCGATCCACACACACCTCCCCCAGCTCGTCAGGGGGAACCCCAAGGCGTTCTCAAGCCAGCCGAGAGATGTAGTCTCTCCAGCATGTCCTGGGTCTTCCCCGGGGCATTTGCAAACCTGAAAATTCTGTTTAGTTGTGATTCAACATGAAGACTGTGATATTTGGGCGGGCGCTATTCACACTGCCATCCAGTAGATGGCAGTGTTCTGTGCATTTCGACCCATCTACTGGGTGAAAATGCATCCATCTATTGTTTCAGGGCACCTTTTCCGAGTGTGATGGGAAATTGAGCATTGAGCAGAGGATCCTTTTCAACCTTCAAGCATGCTAACTGATCCCCATCTTACGTCTTGAGACTGACAGACCAACATATACAGTGTGTGTGTGTGTGTGTGCGTGTGTGTGTATGTGTGTATTAGGGATGTCCCGATCCGATTCAGAGTCATCTGATTTTGAGTATCTGCTAATACCGAGTCCCGATCCAATACTTTAAAAAACTGAATGAACAATCAACAAATGCTAAATATATAATAATTTCATTTTAATCACCTTATTTTATTATTTATCACTTAAACAGTGCACTTCTCCTTGAGGTAGCTTGAACAATCAAGTAATAATCTACCAGACTTAAAAAAAATTACAAATTTCCATGTTATTTTATTTGTTTAAAAATAAAATGTCCAAGGTTCCGTATGTTAAACAAAAAATTATCTAATCTGAAATAACAGGTGGTTTTAATTTATAGATGAAAGGTTTCTAAAGAACCATTTATTGATTTAGCCATTTTAATTACAAGTGTTCTAAACTTTTTTAAACAGTAATCAGAAATTTTGAGGTAACAAACAACAACAACAAAAAACATTTCCAGGGATTTTTCTTCAGATAACTGCTCTATAAATGAGCAGTGCTGTGACACGTTTCTGTTTGGTACAGATCAGTGGTTTCTGCCACTAGTCTTCCGTGTTTTGGCCCGATGCGTCGTTCCTATTGGACAACACGAAGCTACATCACAGCTCAGAGCGTAGAAAGTTCAAAAGTCAACTTGAAAAGTAAAAGAAAAAAAAACAACTTACATTTGCATCCTGACAGTCCTCAGTGTACTCCTCTGAGGCTTTATCAGTGTTCATCAATTTCAGAGCAGCGCAGTGAACGTGAATGAAGACGGAAGGTCTTTAAGATGCGCTCCTAAATGTGATGAGTGCACACGTCGCTCGTGCGCACACCATCTCTTGCTCCGTTTTGCAGACAAACGATCACAGGACAATTTGTGTTTTCATTTTGTTAATCAGATGACAGATCGTCGTCCTGAGGACTTGGTCACCACCGGGTCCTGCTGCGCACGGAAGGGTGACTGAGCAAGAGTTTCGGTGGGAAAGTGTCCATCATGCTCTTGTCATTCCATCGAGGCGTCAGGCTGAGCGCGTAAACACACAAACAGCAGTTCTGTGAAAGAAACTTTGCGCGCATAACTCCCCCCACCTCTGTCCAGGTTACAATTCCATCTCTTCTTCCCAAACTCACTGCGCAACTCTTGTTCCCTTTTCTGTGCGAGAATGTCCGGTTGAACTTACGTTTTTTTCTTTTGTTCAATTTAAAAAAAAAAAAAAAAAAAAAAGATTGGGTTGAACTTTGACCGTGTCAGCCTGCCGACAAGCGGCATTGCGCGCTCCTGTCAGAAGCGTCACTTTAGCTCTGCTTTTGACGCGATGCTTCTGACGTCTCTAAAAAGCAACGCGTCTCACTCCTTTGACGCTTCCGACACGTGAAAGGCCCATTAATATGCAGTAATGAGCTTGAAATAGCGCTGAACAAAATAATGAGTCGTGCGCATGCGTGAGTTTTTTTCCACGCTTGTCGGTTGCGTCATTCGCCTGTGGGCAGGCTTTGAGTGAGCACTGGTCTACCCCCCTCATCGGATTTTCATTGTCAGGAAAATGGCTAAGCGATTGGCGCAGCGCTGAATCAAATTTTTCCAGAAACTGAGAGAGACAGCCAGGTGGAAACCATTTGGAAAATTCAGACGGCTTTCGGTGAAGATACTCTGGGCGTCACACAGATTAAAGATCATTACAACCAGATTAAAGACGGCCCACAGCGGCGCAGGGCGCACCACGCTCCAAGCGGCCATTGACAGGCTGAAACGACCACATCATTTCCAAAGTGAAGGCTGTGTTGATCCGGGACGTCGTCTGACTGCCAGAGAAATTGTGGAAGAGGTGTACATCAGCACTTTTGCGGCACATTCCACTGTTACAGGAGATTTTGTAATGAAAGATGTGCGTAGGAATTCGCGCGTCGGGATGGAGCTGCTCATGGCGTACAACAAATAGCACGTCCGTGTTGGAAACCATTCGGAAGATTCAGACGGCTTTTGGTGGCTTTTCAGTTGAGTGAGTATCCGAGAAATTGTGTAACAGCTGGGCATGCCACAACTTGTCCTGTGAGACTTCCAACTCAACAACACACACACACACACACACACACACACACACACACACACACACACACACACACACACACACACACACACACACACACACACACACACACACACACATACATATATATGTTTTTGGCTACATGAATGTATTGACAAATGTGACGACATGATGAAAAAGTGCATCGTGTCATAGCTCTCGTCTTGTTCTAAGCTCTTTCTTCTCGTGGTGTTTCCTCTTTTCTTGCTGTTGGTCTGCACTGGCTGCCCTCCCTGAGGAGGGGGCTTGATTAAATTAACGGCCGCTCCCTGTGATGTTGTGAAAGAGCCAGACTCATAAGGTGGGGTTTGTGTGATGTAACCCGAGGAGAACTGTGGCGCGTGACATGCTCCTATGTAATTTTGAATTTTTCTGTAAAACTGTAAAAATATGGACAAACTTGTGAACTGTCTTTTTTGCATAATTGTCATTTGTTATTATAACATAGTATAATTTACCTGGATTGTTCTCGAAATGTTTTTGACTATTTTTGTGGACGCCTATATTCACAGATTCTCTCCAACTGTTCTCTTATCTTTCCTCAGTGTTTGAGAACAAGGACAAGATTGTGATTGTAATGGAATATGCCAGCAAAGGCGAACTGTACGACTACATCAGTGAGCGTCGACGCCTGAGTGAGAGAGAGACGCGACGCTTTTTCCGACAGATAGTCTCTGCTGTGCATCACTGCCACAAGGTGAGAGCACACACACCATGCAACTTTCAACTCAACATGCAGATGATTTTTCTTGGCTTCCTTCAATCTCTTGCATCCAGACATTGAATTCCAGGCCACAGCAGGCTTAACAGAACATTAACCATGTACCCCTACAGTCAACCATATAGCCAGTTAATCTGCTGTGCTGTATATGCTTTTCTTGGCTCAGTGGAATTAGGGAGTCATCTCTTACTGAGTGAAGATGTAACACAGGCCAGTTTAATTTAGACTTACATGATTACAGTGCACTAAAGAGCCCTTGTATTAATCCCAAAGGTCAGGGGCCCCTGGGGATGGGTTCTGGTCTTGTTTTGCATCTCTCCATGTGGAGATAGAGATGTTGTCAAGGCCTTTAGGTAGGAGAGTCCCAGACATCCACAAATGATGAGCCATCACAATAAATTACAACCTTCCATCGGATAGGGTAGTGTGACTCAGTGACCATTTTTTTTCTTTTGTGTGACAATCAGATCCATGTGAGCATGAGCTGACTGTCAGGGAATAACCAATAGGAGACAGCATGCAGAGCACAACCCTTTGGAATAGAAATGGGTGTAGTCTTTCCTCTACATCTCAGCTGAATCCTGTTTGCTTATGAACCACATGAAAATTCCTAGGGTTTTTTTTTTAATACCAGGAGTTAAAACCATAGTTGGATTTTTTTTTTTTTTTTTTTTGTCTTTAATCCTAAAATATTCATAGACTATAACTCATAATGGGTGGTAATTACAGGCTCATATTGCATACCATGTGGGTCATCTTAAAAATGACAATCACAGCAGATGGCAGTGTAAAGACCCAAGCGGGGGGCAGGGAGGGAAGGTGACAAGGCCAGGTACACCATATGAGACCAATATGCCTTAATTTCCCCCGAGAACCAGAGGCTAGCTGTGCATAAGCAGTCTTGGAGTACAATTGACTATTTGTTATTTGGATCCACCTCTCATGAAATGTGTATTAGGATGCGTCAAACTATTTTGTTTTTCTTTCAGAATGGAGTGGTTCATAGGGATCTGAAACTGGAAAATGTGCTACTGGATGAAAACTGTAACATCAAGGTGACATGATGAGATCTATGATCATTTGTATCATTTATAAAATACTTATTTGAACAATGGATTCGTAATCCATTACAAATTGTCATACACTCCTCTTTCCACAGATTGCAGACTTTGGCCTGTCCAACCTCTACCACAAGGACAAGCTTTTGCAAACCTTCTGTGGTAGCCCACTCTATGCTTCACCAGAGATTGTCAATGGGAGACCTTACCGTGGCCCAGAGGTGAGGTCTTTCTAACCATATGACATACACACACTGACCCCTGAGCTCTAAATGTGTAGAAAATAAGTGCCATGTACGCCCTAAAGGGGCTTTCACAGTGGCGTATTCGTACAGCTGCTCATTGCGGCGTTGTGAGTCACTGAAATACGCCCCAAATACGTGCATGCTCGTTTTTTTCCGTTGTGCATTCCGTTAGTAGAGCTGCGTATTGCGGCGTGTGGCTATTTTAATACGCCCGGAGTGCACGCGTACCTCGAGTGTTCATTCCGTTCGTATAGGTGCGTGTTTGTGTGCACAGCGCGTTTCTTTTGACGCAAAAAAAGCCACTTCCTCTTTTTTTCAGTTCTCAGACGGCTGTGCTTGAAAATCAGTGGGATTTTATCATGAGTATGTGTTCATGTGAGCAGTCTCTCTCCTCTGACTGCTAAAATCTCTGTCTGTGTGTTCTGTCTGTCTGTCTGTGTGTTCTGTCTGTCTGTCTGTGTGTTCTGTACTGCGAGGTGTGGCTTAACAGAGTCATTCAACATTATTATTGTTGTTTTTTTAATGCAGCGAGTGAGTTTATTTTAGTCACAACTCTTTTCAGCTTTGATCAGACTGATCGATCACGGCGTTTGATGGGCACACTGACATGCAGCGAGTGGCGTTTATGAGAGGGAGAGCGCGCGCACGACAGAGCGCCTTTATGAGCCTTAAGGAGACTCACTCCTCTGAATAAAACCTCTTTCTGTCTCTCTATAATCACAGCTGTGACTATTTAAAATCTCTCTCTGAGTGAGAGAGATTTTATTTAGAGGAATCTGAGTCTCCTTATAACAGTGCTCTCTTGCGCGCGCATGCTCGCTCTCCCTCTCTGTGTGTGTGTGTGTGTGTGTGTGTGAGAGAGAGAGAGAGAGCGGTTTTATGAAATAATGCGACACTGAAACAGTCCTCATCCAGTATAGTGAAGCAACAATCTCGCAGTATTTATAGCTCCAGAAGAACAACAGGCAGATGTGAAGTTGCGCACAGTCCGTATTGCAGCTTGGGCGGGCTCACAATAGCGGACAGTAGCACGGCGCTGCGTGGACTCCTGTGGAGGCTCCATGCTGTGCTGTATGCCGTAGAAAATTAAACAGGTTTAATTTCTTCCGTCCTACGCGCGTAGCCCTCAACATACTGCTACGTATTGAGAAAAAACTCCACGTGAAGTGGGCGGAGAGCTGCTCATTAAAGCATAGATGATACGCTGTAATGAGCAGCTGTACGAATGCACCACTGTGAAAGCCCCTTAAGACCCTTGGTGCTGGTGTTTATCTCCTGATTCCGAAGGGTGAAGTTGATGAGTCTACAGCTCCCCCTGGATGGGAGGGAAATCTGTTGCAGGTTACTTCTCTAGCTGGTATCTATTTACACCTGGGTGGACTGGGACAGTGCATATGAAATGTCTTGTTCAAGGCCACAGACAGGACTGGGATTGAAACGCAGGTGTACATACACCAATCAGCCATAAGATTGTGACCACTGACAGGTGAAGTGAATAACATTTATCTTGTTACAATGGCACCTGTCAATATGTGGGATACATTAGGCAGCAAATTAACATTTTTTTAACAACTTTAACAACTTTTTTTTATATAAACAAAGGTAGTGCTTGGTCCTTACAGTTGATGTGTTGGATGCAGAAAGGTTTGAGTGACTTTTACAAGGGCCAAATTGTGACTGGTCAGAGCATCTCCAAAACTGCCGTTCTTTTGGGATGTTCCCAGTCTGTAGTGGTCAGTACCTACCAGAAGTGATCCAAGGAAGGAAAACTGGTGACAGGATTAAGGATGGCCAAGGCTCATTTATGCGTATGGGGAGTGAAGGCTGGCCCATGTGTTCCAATCAAACAGAACTATCTGCTGTTAACCTCTTGGTCCCATATACCACAGCACACCCTCAGAGGTCTATGTGGAGTGCATTCCTTGTCAAGTCACAGCTGTTGTGGTGGCAAAAGTGGGTCCTGCATACAATGATGGAAGTTTTCCGTGAATTCCCGGAAATCCAGGTTTTTACTTATGTGGTGAACATTTCCAGCGGTAATGCACCGTGTTGGTTTGCAAACCACCAATAAACTTGGAAGAAGTAGTAGTAGTTGTTTCTGGGTTATTTTTGTTTTCCTGGCCCGCGTGTGATTTAGTCTGTGGTCTGTCTTCACGACGTTTGTATTTGTAAAATTGTTTAGAAATGCCTCTGATGAGATGTCACAGTAGATATTAAGTCTCACATTTTCATGTCCTGATCTGAGATCCAACAGAACCAAAACGCTGTCCTGAGTTTTTTTTTTTTTTTTTTTTTTTAAATCATTTATACGTAAAGCTAACACTCCTGGTAAGTCTTTATTATGTCACATTTTGGATGGAATTTGTTGTCAGTTGGTGTTATGCGTATAACTTGATATGTTAGCCTGCTTAATCTGCCTTTTATGGTTTCTTCTGTTACGTGGGCATGAAATATTAATGTGGAGGAAAATATAAATATCTAACATGCTCGTAGAAGTCCGATATTGATGTGAAAATGTTTGTGCATCGTTTTGCACAACACTTAAGTTGTGAGTATCCCAGAAATGATGACGTCAGCACTGGATGGAAAAATCTGTTATTGCATTTTCCATTTATAGAAGTGAATAAGAATCTAATTTAAACCCAAATCAGTGTTCCTGAGAACTAAATTATATTGGTGACTTAATGAACAGTAGATGTAGCTTTATTTGTATCTAATTTTACTTTAGTTGAACAGTAGATGTAGCTTTATTTGTATCTAATTTTACTTTAGTTTATTTTAAGACAATATCAGTTGTTCAAAAACACAAATTGCTGAAGTCAAACGTTGTGGAGCAAGAACAGTAACAGTCCAATGCAAATATGTGGCCTTATCAAATAGTAATAATACCATATTGTAATTCATGTGACAGATTGTGTATTATAGTCTTGTCATCCTTTTTCACACAACTTTTTTTTTCACACAACTTTTATCGTGAAGATACAAGTTGTGTGAAAAGACTCTTCTCTGGGCTGGAAAAATTGACCTGACCCAACAAAAAAAAATAATTTGAGATTATTTATTTATTTATTTATTTGATTGGTAAATAGACCTGAAAATGCACCACAATGCATCTGAGATTTCTAGTTCTTCTGGGAGAAAAACCCCAGACCCCACGCCAGGGGCTTCGAGCCTTTGGCCCTTGCCAAAACTTTCAAGTATTCTTTTTCCCCCTCGGGTCACTTTCATGACTGTACATAATATTCGGCAGATGGCTGACCCTTGTATCCACTGAACTTCCTGCTCTGCAGTCTATGCATGAGTCCAACATACAAATTTATTTTTGTTAAAGTCCTTACACATGATTTTTCTCAGTTTTTATCCCCCACTGGCCAAAGGGGGATTATGTTGTAGGTATGTCTGTGTCTGGCTGTTTTTCCGTATGTTCCTAAATAAAAGTTATATGCGTACTGAAATCAGGTCCTGTCACATTTTCAGTAGGAATTTCATGTAACTCGGTACAAATCCTTGGGCAAGGTCCTGAATCCCCTAGTTCACTGGTGTCCAAAGTATTCCAGAAAGGGCCGAGAGGGTGCAGGTTTTCGTTGCAGCCACTGACTTCAGCAGGTGATTTCACTGATTAACATCACTTTGAGCAGGTGGGATGAGTTCATCAGAAAAACACCCGCTGAAGTCAGTGGCTGCAGTGAAAACCTGCACCCTCTCTGCCCTAGTTGCTCCCGGTGTGTAATGGGCGCCTTGCATGGCAGCAGCCTGACATCAGGGTGAATGTGAGGTATTGATCTGTAATGGCCCAGTCATATGGCAAACAACGATTCCTGAATGAAGGGAAAAAAAGGTAAATGTCACAATTCGTTGAGAAAAGGTGGACGAAAGAGCTTTATCACCGAACACTTTGCGAAGCAAGAGCACAAAAGGGACGAAAGAGGAACTAAACAAAACCGAAGCTAACGTTGATCTCAAAGCTTTAAATGAAATGCACCTGGAGCCACAGCTGGAGCAGTGTGCGTCTGCATCGCTGAGTTCCAGGACTCAGCACTGGGACGGAGCTCATAGCGCCTGAGTCCTGGAGAAACTGCAAAGAGAAGCTATTGAGATCTGTGCACACGTCGTTGGACCCACCTGCTCTGGTTCCTTGTCCAGAACAAAAGAGGGATCACGCAGGAGCTGCTGCTGCTGCCGCTGCTGCATTCAAGTATCATTAGACATTACACAACTTTTTTGTTGTTTCAAATTCAGCAGTTGCTTGTAGCAAAGTCATTAATTGTATCCACACAAAAGATTAATTCTGGACTATATAAGGTGCCTGAGCCCATTAAAGCTGATCCCCCACCCAGATAAAAAAAAAAAACAAGCAAACAGACTGAGTTTGCCCTGAAATGTTTGACAGTACATGAACACAGCAGCAGCACTCAGAAATGGCTTTTGCACTGTGTGAAAACATTCACCTGGTCGAACGAAGTCAAACTAAACACTAACGTTACAAAAACTAAGCAAACAATTAAAAAAAAAAAAAAGTCAAGAACGACAGCAAAACGAAATACCGATGAATTGAGGTTTTCGTTGCCCTTCGTTCAAATTTTTTGACAGTTTAAAAATCCTGACGCAGCGACCACTGCAGCAGTGAAGCTGAGTGAATGCTAAATGATGCCTACGAAAGTCCAGATTTTTTCTTTTTTTTTTTTTTTTAGGGCTTTGTTGCCCTTCGTTAAGTGCCGTGTGACTGGGCCATAAAGCGCTTTGAGCATCTGATGCAGATGGAAAAGTGCTATATAAATGCAGTCCATTTATATTGTAATTTTGAACAAGATTGACACATTTTGGCAGAGTTATGGCCCTTAATTAGTGTAGACTGCCAGTTTCATGAGTTGGTGCCTGCATTCTGAAATCAACTCCTTTCCCATTTTTAAGAGGAATTTCGAGAAACTGGGCATAATTCCTTGAAGTGTTATCAGAATGTAGCAAGCACTTGTACCAAAGCAGCATTGGCCGGCGGGTGATATTGAACTCTCAGAGCACTGTTGTTCAGTTTGATGTATTTTACCAGGAATTCTCTTGTACTCTAAGCAACTTGCATTCATTTATCTTATTGGTCTATTTCAGGAACAAAAATTGTTTTTAGAAACTCTTAACTTTGTAGTTGCGTTTCACCAAACGTAGTTTGTTTTACTCTATAGTTCCTGAATCGTTTCTTCTTCCTGACTCATCCACACATATGTCCTCTCTGATGGTACAAAAAACAAACAAACAAGGCAAGCTTGTAAAAGTGAGCTGTTGGTGAGCTCACTCAGCACACTGGCAGCAGGTCTCACAGCAGCATGAAGTACAACAGCAACAAGATTCCAGACTTGAAACAACCGTGGTTTCTAGAATATGACAAACATGAGGAAAAGTGGACTCATGTGGCTGTGATACTTCTGCCGATGAGTCCTCAATTGAAAATCAAAAACTCTTTCAGTATTTACTGATTTAATAATACTGCAAGACTTTAAAGGAAGAAAAATAAGACGGCACTAATCAACTCACTTTCAGCAGAAAAATCTGTACAACTTGGTGAAAATCTACATCTTCACACTACTTGTCACACAAATGTGACAGGGCACTCACTGCAGGAGTGAAATTTTTCTTTGGTTTGCAAAATGGGATTACTCCTTTGCTCCAGTCCAGGAAATGTCTCTCCTGCAAGTCTACAGTAGGCCAGCCCAAATACTGTCCATTTCCCTCCCCTGTCCTCCCTTTCTTCCCATACCCGATTCCTTTGAAGTGAGGAACTGGAGGATAGTTTTTGCTCCGTCTCTCTGAAACTTAATGGGATTGGAATGAGCTCCACAGCCTCAGAGTGCTTGCGGTCAAAGTCAGGGTCAAACAAAATTGTTTTGGCGAAAGAAACAGTGAAAAAGTCTGCGCAAAGCTACTTATCTGGCAATTCCAGAGTCAGTCAGAAGGGCGTTGTCTCTGAATTGCATCAGTTCCATAAAACAAAGCAATGGCGGGAGAAAAAGTATCATTTTTAGATATTCAAATCCAACTACTCAATTTACTGTAATTCACTATAATTTGCTCAAGAGTGCTAAAAACTACAGCAGTTCAATTTCAATCTAAATTATAGAAACGGTTGAAGTGAAACCACAAATTACAGCAAACACAGGCAACCAAAATAGAATACAACAATAGTGTGTGTCCTGTCTTGCTGTTCAGAAGGAACAGATGCTAGTAAAACTATGGTTATTGATGTCAGTTCAGAGCTTTAGAGGAAGATCACTTGGTCCTTAACTGGCCTGATTTGATTTCCTCTTCCTAGACGATGTCTCTTAGCTAATCTGCCGCTTCTGCTGGATTCATTACCTCCTCCAGCCCCACAGTTCACCATGGATCTGCACCTCCTCATACCCGAGACACAGTCTTATGTAATGTCATACTTAGAAAGCCACTTTATGTTGGTAGAAAGAAAGTGCTCGCTTCTGCCTGAGAGAGCAGGCAAGAGAGGGTGTATACAGAGAGAGAGAGCAGTTTTATCTATTTGGTAATGTTTTGCACAAGATTACTGGCTGTGATATTTTTCATATTGGTGTGAATATCAGTAGTTATAATTGTAGTGTTTATTCATGTTAACATCATCCAAGAAGGAAAGCTTTGTTCTGAAGTTAGAGCATATCTCACTTCAGTCAACATTCTCTTTTAAAAATTTATATACCAGATTATAAATAATTTCTTCCAACTCTTTAACTTGTGCAGGCACTAATAAATCTGAAAAAAGTAAAATAAGCCAGATTGTGTCTGAAAAATGCACAGCAGGTTGACAGCTATATTGATCCATAATCATGACGTAACATCAGGCACTGATTTGTAGCTGCCTGAAAGTTACTCCGCCTGTGTCCAGTTACAGTCAAAGTCAAATTCTTGTATTTTGCGGTCAACATATGTCCATCTCTGCCTCTTTGTAACCGGCGGTGTATTGGGAAAAACATATTGCATACGTCTCCATAAGAATAATACAATGACATGCTTTTGGAGGGCGGTATGCATTTTCAGAGGCCCGACGTTCACGCCCAAAATGGCAGCTATTCACCCGAGTTAGACGAGGCCAAATAGCTGCCATTTTGGGCGACGGCATGGACGGAGGGACTCAGAAAATGCATACCGCACCACAACAGCATGTTATTTGCATTATTATCACTTTACTGAGATACACAACACATAACGTGTACATAAAAAGTTTGCTCACTTTAACTTTTGTCGTGTCGCCTGGCGCGCGCTGCTCTCCAAATTCGGCAGTGCGTCCTCATCAAGCTGGCTGCTTTGGGTGCTGTTCATTGTCGTACTATTCGTGAGAAAATCATCCAGAATATCCATATTGGGACCAACACACACTTCTCGCCTTTATGTTTTCCTCTACGGACAGTTTTTTTTTTTTTGGTTTGTTAGTTTTTTTTCCCCCCCTCTGCAGACAGTTCTTGGGCTGCGTGCTATAAGGTCATTTGTTTACGCACAGCGGGTGGGTATAGCCAGATAGCGTCGACGTAAATCTATGATACCGGCGCAGCAACACCCCGGTAAAGTGATAATGAATAATAATAAATACAAACCCTGAAAATGATGTTGCTGATCTCACTCCTGCTGTGTTGGCACACAGAGCCATGTAGAATTATTGTTCTGCTGTGTGGCGCTGGCCACAAGTAAATGGCATTCTTCCACCAGACTTGCCGAGGCTCCCTGCGGCTTAGCACAGCACAGTGCACACACAGATAACACAAATGGCTAGTAGCAGGTCTACGTCACAGCTCTCCTGTTAACAGCGGTAATTTGTCGTCACGTTCTGTCAGACTCTCTGTGATCCCAGATGCAGCTTCCTCGACGAGACTCGCTGGTGTCCTGCTTGCATCAGCTTAGCTTAGCATGGTGTTGACTTTTATGACAGCTCCATGTTTGAGCATTTATCCACAGCAGATGAAATCTGGATAAATTCCTCGTTTAGAAATTATATGGCACCAAAAATGAAATGCAATACATCAATTTTTTGATAATTCTTTATTTATTTAGAATAGTCAGCTCATTTCGCATTTCATTTCTGAATGAGATACACTTTAAGGACATCTGAGCTGCTTCCTTTTTATGCCACAAATCACTAATCAAAGCAAGGCCAGTGTAGATCAATCAATCAATCAATCAATCAATTTTTTTATATAGCGCCAAATCACAACAAACAGTTGCCCCAAGGCGCCTTATATTGTAAGGCAAGGCCATACAACAATTATGTAAAACCCCAACGGTCAAAACGACCCCCTGTGAGCAAGCACTTGGCTACAGTGGGAAGGAAAAACTCCCTTTTAACAGGAAGAAACCTCCAGCAGAACCAGGCTCAGGGAGGGGCAGTCTTCTGCTGGGACTGGTTGGGGCTGAGGGAGAGAACCAAGAAAAAGACATGCTGTGGAGGGGAGCAGAGATCGATCACTAATGATTAAATGCAGAGTGGTGCATACAGAGCAAAAAGAGAAAGAAACAGTGCATCATGGGAACCCCCCAGCAGTCTACGTCTATAGCAGCATAACTAAGGGATGGTTCAGGGTCACCTGATCCAGCCCTAACTATAAGCTTTAGCAAAAAGGAAAGTTTTAAGCCTAATCTTAAAAGTAGAGAGGGTGTCTGTCTCCCTGATCTGAATTGGGAGCTGGTTCCACAGGAGAGGAGCCTGAAAGCTGAAGGCTCTGCCTCCCATTCTACTCTTACAAACCCTAGGAACTACAAGTAAGCCTGCAGTCTGAGAGCGAAGCGCTCTATTGGGGTGATATGGTACTACGAGGTCCCTAAGATAAGATGGGACCTGATTATTCAAAACCTTATAAGTAAGAAGAAGAATTTTAAATTCTATTCTAGAATTAACAGGAAGCCAATGAAGAGAGGCCAATATGGGTGAGATATGCTCTCTCCTTCTAGTCCCCGTCAGTACTCTAGCTGCAGCATTTTGAATTAACTGAAGGCTTTTTAGGGAACTTTTAGGACAACCTGATAATAATGAATTACAATAGTCCAGCCTAGAGGAAATAAATGCATGAATTAGTTTTTCAGCATCACTCTGAGACAAGACCTTTCTGATTTTAGAGATATTGCGTAAATGCAAAAAAGCAGTCCTACATATTTGTTTAATATGCGCTTTGAATGACATATCCTGATCAAAAATGACTCCAAGATTTCTCACAGTATTACAGATGACATCATCATATTGCAAAACCTTACATCTTACACACTTAATTGGGTGGGGGGGGGTCACATGTTGTGTTTCTGTATATATATATATACATGTTATATACATCTCATACCTTTTGCAATTTCTCTCTCTCTGGATGAATTTTGTGGAATAGAAATGTTTGTGACCCTTCTTTTACATTGTTTTTTTTATCAGGTGGACAGCTGGGCTCTGGGGGTGCTGCTATATACCTTGGTCTATGGGGCGATGCCATTTGATGGGGGAGACCACAAGAACCTTATTCGCCAAATTAGCAACGGGGAGTACAAGGAGCCCACACAGTCCTCAGGTACTGCACACATGTCCGCATAGGTTTGAATGTCTTCAGATTTTGTGAATCTTTGAACACACACTGGACCATTGTGTTTAGACAACAACATTTCTTATTACAGTTGTGCTCAAAAGTTTACATACCCTGGTAGAATTTTTGTTTTCTGGCCATTTCTCAGAGAACATGAATGATAACACAAAAGCCTTTTTTCAGTCATGGTTAGTGGTTGGGTGAAGCCATTTATTGTCAAACAAATATTTACTCTTTTTAAATCATAATGACAACAGAAACTAATCAAATGACCCTGATCACAAGTTTACATACCCCAGTTCTTAATACAGTTTATTGTCCCCTTTAACAAGTGGTTGTTGTGGACAAGGCTGTCTGATGGTAAAGCTGCCACTGAATTTGTCTTGGACTTTATTTGCACCAATTATGAAGAAATACAAATAGTATGGCACTCTGTGGTAAATCTGCATGGAGTAGACCTCTCAAAAAAGTGAGGAAAGCCACCAAGACAACCAGACAACCCAGAACATGTTATAGGCTTATGTGGCTGTGATTGGAGAAATGGTGTACAGTGAAAATTCTGCATTTTGCCTCACCAGTTATACAGCTTCATGATGAAGTGGTATAGAGGAGGATTTTCTTAAAAAGAAGACCTGAAAGTTTAGCTACAAATTGCCAGAAGGTACATTTGAGATTCAAGCCTGGATTTGATCTGTTTTGGTGAAAGAAAATCCTTCTCCGCTCTACTCTAATATGAAGCTAAGAGTAGTGATGCAAAGTTTGACCTTGCCTTTAGCAATTCCAGAATCCATCTATATTAACCTTTGACCCCAGTGATCTAGACCTTTGTCAAAGCAGAGCCTTTTTGATGTGAAGTTCATCCACAAAGAAAATTTGGAGGAAATCAAACCAAAGACCTTGGGCAACAAATAAACATTTCTCATAGTGTATGTGATGTGAACAAAACATGACACCCTTTTAGCTGTATAACATACAAAGTTTTACACGTTGTGTTTTTCCTGCTAGATGCTCGTGGGCTGATCCGTTGGATGTTGATGGTGAACCCTGAGCGTCGTGCCACAGTGGAAGATATAGCCAACCACTGGTGGGTGAACTGGGGCTGGAAGAACAGTGTGTGTGACTGCGAGACCCAACGTGACCACGGAGGCTCACCCATGCTTGCCCGCTTCATTGATTGGCAAAACCGCACTGAGCCACGTGGTTCTGGAGCCAAAGCTGCAGCTGTGCCCCAACTGCTGCGTCAGAGGCCAAAAAAATCCAAGAAAGAAAATGGTGATGCAGGTGAGACCCACTGTGGAGCAGAAGACAAGCCAGGTCTGAAAAGACCAAAGGGTATCTTGAAGACCAGGCTTACAGAGGAGCACCAGTCTGCCTGCCTGGGGGAGGTTGAGTTGAGCGAGGGAGCACTGGCTCAGCAAATTGAAGGGGGAGAGGGGGGATCTAGTCCAGATGGAGAGGATGAGGAGCCAGCCCTGGGAGGAGGCTCGCCAGCTAAGATGGTTCCCTCCCTGCCAAAGAAAGGCATCCTGAAGAACAACCAACAACGTGAATCTGGGTACTACTCCTCTCCAGAGCGTAGTGAGTCATGCGAGCTTTTAGGGGGAGCCAGTATATCATTGCTAGCCACCTCACCACCCAAGAGAGTTATGGGAAGAAAGGGCATCTTAAAGCGAAATGGCAAATACTCGACCTACAGTGGGCTCCCGTCAGCGGCAGCAGTGGCTGGTGTCCTTGGCGACCCTCCTCCTCCAGCTGACTCTGGTCTATCTCGTAGTCAGAGTCGACCTTCTAGCATAGTAGGAGAGGACAGCTCTGTCCTGTCCTTGTCCCCCAGCTCCCTCAGTGGGGCTGAGTGGCATTCCTCCACTCCCCACCTCCGCCCAAACATCAGGGCCTGTGTGTCGGCTGAAAACCTGCTGCAGCTTGCCAACTTCAAAGGCCTACAGGCAGCACAACCACTCCAGGCACCCAAGTTCAGCCGGTGCCCCAAAACAAACAGCTCCCCAGGAGACAACAGCAGCTTCTCCTTATTGGGGGACCTGGAGGACATGACTCAGGTGTATCAGCAAGCCCTGGACATCAGCAGCAACCTCGCTTAACAGATGGGTGGCCGAGAGAGAAGTAGAGTGAAGTGTGTGTGTGTGTGTGCGTGTGTGTGTGCGTGTGTGTGTGTGTGTTCACATATAACTGGGTGGCATAAACGACCAGTGTGTTACTGGGATACACCATTTGGGATGTTGTGGTTTTTAAATTGGCCTGAAACCTAGATGGAAATGATATACGTGTACCCCCATGTGCACACTTAGGTGCACTTCTCTGGCCAGAGGAAATTCAGGGTTATGAGAACATGCGAAAGAACAGGAAAGAACGATCTGCTGGCACAAGACAATGCCACCCAGTCTGCTTATGTGGCCTGCCCTTAGACTTTGCTTTATTCAACATGTTTACATATTCAGCAAGAAGGCGAGTTAGAATCACAAATGCGGCAACCAGAACCTGGTTTGCTCTTCACCAATACCACCCATTTTGAGTTTACAAAAGCACCTTAAAACTCACACAGAGCGCATGCTTTTGTGATCTTTACTTCCTTAAGAAAACAGCAACAAACCAGGGTCCTGTTTCAAACAACTGACATTGCTGATTATTTATTAATATTTATGTGGCTTTTATTTTTTTTAACTGGTGGGTGCTTGTTACTGGAAGAGTCCAAAAACTCTTGGTCTCCAATTCTTTGTGTGGAATTGACATATATAATTACAAAACTCGATTATGAGAAACATACTGTATACTCAACATATATAACTATGTCTGCGCATGTACAACACACAGACAAGTATAGCTTCATAAAAGCATATGTCCTGTGTATGTGCATGATATTAGGGATGTATGTAGGAAGTGCCTTTTTTGATCCATAATAAAAATTATGTATGTCATTTCCTTAAAGTGGAGGGAAAAGCCAGGACAACCTGTCACCAGTTGTGCTGTTTTTGAAGTTTTTTGTGAATGTGGAGAGACCCAGGGCCTTCAACACACAGCTGACTAGTTTTACTTGTTGGGGTTTAGATGGTACTTAATATCTATGGCTGTATTCACGTTACTTGGGAATACAGAACTTGGAACTGAGACTTACCATCTTCTCCGTGCATTTGAGCTACATCAAATGTGGATGTATTCTTCTGGCAGTTTATTTATTTATTTTTTAGTCTTTGACAGCTGAGTATGGTTGGTCTTCATGTCTGATGTCCTCAAAGCCTCACAATTTCATGCTTATGCATTTAGAAACTACCCTGCTATTTTGGCCTGAAATAGGTTGTTTGGACCTCAGACATACATAACCAAGGTCCGTATCTGAACTATTTTTTGCTCTACGAGTAAGACCTGCCTATTTGTAGTGTGTATGACATGCACCCTGTATCCAAATATAATAAGTGCTAAATAGACTGCATTTATATAGTGCTTTTATGCTCAAAGAGCTTTACAGTGATGTTTCACATTCGCCCATTCTCAGACACACTCAAAACACCGATGCCAGGGTGCTGCCATGCGAGGCGCTCAGCTGCACACCGGGAGGGAGCAACTTGGAGATTAAGGACCCCTAGTGATTTAACAGTCTGATGGGGATTTGAACTGAATACTTATTGTGCTTTTTTTCCAGAGCATAAGGTTCCCAGTTCAAGGCCATCCCTGCCCATTCTCCATGTAAGGTGGAGTTGTGTCAGGAAGGATATCCAGAGTAAAACTTGTGCTTTATCAACAAGCAGCTCCATCTCCGATCTGCTGTGGTGACAGAGTGGGGAAAAAAGGGACATGCCGAAGGAACTTAACCCAGCCGTTAACAGATACATATACCAAAGTATGTTGCAAGAGTTTCTAGTTTTCATTGGCATACTTTCCAGGTGGTTTCTGATACTTAAATTAATAACGCTACAGCCCCATGAACCAGAGGTGGGACGAAGTCACTGTCAAGTCATTGTCAAGCCATGAATCGGCAAGTCTCAAGTCAGCTTGCAAACAATTGGCCATTATGACTTGAGACTTGCCGATTTCTGACTTGAGAATGACTTGCTGGTGACTTCGTCCCACCTCTGCCATGAACACTACTACAGTTTTCATGTATGCCTATTATCATCTTTGAATTTTCTTGAGAAGTTGGGCTTCTTCAATTACCAGGCTCCAACTGCCTCATGGGATAGTGTAGTGTAGTGTTTGCACAATGTGGAGGTAGTAGATCATCAGGGTACCATTCTGACTACTATGAAATGCCTATTGCGTATTTGGACGCCCTACAGATTTTGATGTGCTGCTTTTTGCTTACTGTATTAAGCTAGTATGAATATTCAGATAACGCCATGCTTTGTGGGAGACATGGAGCAGTGCCCCCTCTCATTCAGGAAAGGCGTGTGGCCAACAGCTGCTCCTTTCCATTTAAAGTGACAAGCACAGATGATTTGTTTCTGAGACCTGGAAATGTGTTTTTAGGATGCATAACCTCAGTGTCTATGGGGTATTTTTTATCTGTTAGTGTGTTGAGATCCATTTTAAGATCCTTTCAAATGTTAGATGTAAACTTATTTATCCCCCCCCCCCCCCAAAAAAAAATTTTTTAACGCGTTTGAATGGCTAATAGAACAACTGTTAGAAGAACCAGCTTGTTAACCAAAATACTTTCCACTGTTAGCCATAAAAGTGGCAACGTGATGATTTTACTATTTCTTATCAGATTTATCAGGTTGTAGTTTTAACCAATAACTGTCTATATTTTAAGAGTTTTGAAAACACTCATTTAAATGCAATATATTGCTATATTATTATGGTAATGCTACAAACCGCTATGCTGTCATCATGTCCCCTATTTTTCTTTCCACAAGCTGAATCATGCAGATTTATTTTAGACCTGTGTTCTTTGTCAGTTTGTTGTATTTGGGGATTGGATGAACATACGATTCGTAGATTTGTTGTCATACTGTTCTGGAAGGGCTTACTTATTGGGGCATTTTGGGAGATGGTTCAGACAACATCTCACAGGTGTGGAATGTGCCTCGCTCTCTTTAATTTGATTTTTATTTTGGTGGGGGGGGGGGGGGGGGGGGTGTTTACATTTTCAAGGCTGTATAAAGTATGATAAACTCTCCAGTTAGACTTGAATGTGATGGTTTTTAACCAAAGAGGTTCAGAGTAATCTTCACTGTTGGGCTGCTAGTTATATTACTCAAAGCTTTTTAAAGGGGCTCGGTAATAAGTAGGTGCATTTTAGCCTGATGACACTGCAAATTCCACAGACAAAGGGCTAGAGAATTGTTGATGGTCGAGATATCTGTCAACACCAGCCTGACATGGCACAGGTAGGAACCTGCGGTCTGTACTTAGCCCTCCAGCTGTGTATACTTGAAGAGTGTAACCAAGCACAATTAGCCAGCTTTTGTTTTCATTGGCGAGTAAGAGGGAGGTGGCACGTAGTGATTAGTAGGTCAAGGAAGGAAAAATGTGAATGCATGAAGCAGTGCTTAGATTAAAGAGGTGTTTCCTGTAAAAACCAGGAAAGGTCAAGGAGTTAGATTTTTTTTGTTGTTGAAGGAACTGTAATGTAGAATAGTGAAAGTGAAGTAAGTGAGTAGGAAAGACAGAGGGGAAGTTGTTTTTAAATACCAAAGATGTGGTGACGCTTTGAAATTATTTAGCGTAATAAACCGGACTGGAGTAATGTGAGCGTGATGGATAATTCCATGAGTTGGGAATCCTCAGTGGTGAATGAAATCATCCCCACATTGGCTTTAACTTGATGTTGTTCTGTTTTTGTTTCTGAGTTTATAAAGAAGTGTTGGAGGCTGTTGATTTAGTTTGTGTTCATGGTTAGTGTGGGTTCATTGTGACATTAGACAATACTACACTTTACACGGCAGCCAAGAAATACAGAATACTAATTAACATCATCCAAAATGTCAAAGGGAAGTTCATGGAGTGTGCTCCCTGCAGTACAAAGTGGAACACAAGTTGAATGTTTCAGTGGTCTGCTTGTGTGAAGGAACGGCCCTGGGTATTCGTTCAGATGAAAAGCCAGCTGCGTGTTATATTGCATTTTATTGCCTTTTTGTGTTGCATTTTATTTTCAACTGGATTTACAGTGAGGAAAATTATACTATGTTAGTATTTTGTTTTATTATGCTTCTGTTTTTGATTTTCCAAAATATAAGAAACTTTATACTGCTTTATGTTATGGCAGAAAGTACTTCCTTCCTTGAAGTATTAAAACTTATCTCCAGATGCGGTCAAATTGGTGTAATCTCACATTTCCCCTGATTTGGTACCTCTGTGGGCCAGAGAAGCTCATCTGAGATTTTCTACCATTTATCTACATCTTCCAAATGTCAGTTCTCAGATATTAAAATTGGAATAGGGCAAATGGCAAGCATCAAGATAATTTTTTACTAAGATAAGTACATCAAGAGCTGACCCGAAAGCAACACTATTTCAATCTTGACCAAAGCAGGGGAGGTCCAAAATGCTGGACTGACATTGGAAGTAAAATGAATAAATAAAGCAATAGAAAGCATCAAAAATGGAACTTTAACTGCCAAAACTGGAAATACCTGGTGCATATCTGTTAGGTAGCAGAAAATCTAATCATAGGAAAACTTGACTGGATAATGTTATAGCATTAATGATAAATTAGTATTATGTTATTTAAGTATTTTTGTTGTTATGGCTCATTACTATTGGTGGCTGTTGCCACATTTTTAAAGGTGTTTTTATTTTATTTTATTTTGTTGGTGATCCTGGACTGCCAAAGCGGATTAAGTTGTGTGCCTTTGGTATTTTATGAATTTTCTTTATCTGACAATGAAAATTATCAAAATGTTTTTATACTTGTATTTATTGGTAGTAAAGCCATTTAATTTGTTGTTAAAATACTCTGTCCATGCTTTAGCCTGCATTGAAATGTTTGTGAGCTCAAGGCATACTGCACACCAAATATTGTTTGCAATCCATAGAGTGGTATCATCTCATGTGGCAGTGGTCAGTGGCGCATTTTGTATCAATAAGATTTACTGAAATCCTGTAAAATGTCTTAATTGATCCATGTGGGTGTGTTTGTACGCAACACAATGCCTCTGCAGTACTGTATCAACTCATATAAATGGATCTGAAAAGTCATGCATTTGTCTTTGTTTTGTTTTTTTGTTTTTTTTACAGATTTAAATACTGGTCACTTCAAGTACTAATGAAAACTTATGCTTCAACTTGCCAAAGAAAAACTGCACTTAACACAAGTGTCAGTAAGGCCTTGCTCTTACTGCCTCTGATGTGTTTACCGAGTTGCGGGCTCTGTAAACGCCGCAGCGGGCCACTCACATCGCCCCCGTCTGCTGTATGGAGCTGCGGCCAACTCTGGCAACAGGTCCAGAGACTATGCTCGCTGTTTTGAGGCGGAGTGCTCTGGCAGCCCGCAAGGATAGACGTCTTGCGGAAAAATCCGCAGGGTCTCAGTAACCGCAGTCGCAGAGCTCCGTGGCCACTGAGAGAAGTTTGTATCTTTTTAATGACTTGGATTCTCTGCAGGTCCCACATCCGTACTCAACGGTAACACCGGAGGCAGTGTGAGTGAGGGGTAAGACAGAGGGCCTACTTCCTGTGTGTGATGTTAAACTCCAAAATGGACCAATTTCTGCCCAGCTGTGCCAGTGTGTGCCCTAGCAGAGGAAGCGAGAACCATTCAGTTGTCATGCCTAGGTCATGAACAGTTTCACCCATACGCCACCTCTTTGCCAATATATGAGCTGCGGACCCAAACACACACACACAAAGTGTAAATTGTAGAAATGTGTAGCTCACCAAAAAGCAAACAAACATAAAAACAAACTTTGAATGAGCCATTAAAATTTGGTGAATGTTGATGCACCAAATGGATCCAAAAATCCACTGTTTTCTTTTTGGTAGGCCCCTCCCCCAAAGTGTGAGCTGTGGCCCCAGTGGCTCATGAACATAGGGCAGATGGGCAATGGGAGAGGTTATTAAATAAATAAAAATGTTTTTGATTTTCAGTTTACAGTAATGTTTAAAATTTACAGAAGTACTGATCATTTTAGAATTATTCATAAGTCATAAAGCCATTGGATTTACATTACATGTTTGTCATTTCCCTAGTTTAACATAATGTATATGTGGAAATACGTTAGGCTTATGCAGTGGATCACTTCGTAGAGTGATTTACTCCCCGGGCGAAACCCCCCGCGCCCACACTAACATGGCCACCACCTCCGCCCCACCACCCATGAAAACACTAACTTCATCCAGAACACCCACAATCCCACAAATTAACTCACAACAGCTATTTCAAGAACTAATTTCCGGTTTTAATGACTACTGCAATAACAAACACAAAGAAATTGGCACAGTCTAATGTGTCATCATTCATGGACTTATCTGCAATGATCATCTTAAAAGTTTGCAGGAGGGCATCATAATTGTTTGCCACAGTGCTCGCTATCCGTGATGTGAAATTCCACCGAGTAGGGGCATTTCTGGGCAACCTTGAGCAGCCTGCAGACTCAAGAAAAGACATTGTCTTTAAGACATCGTCTTTGTGGATTTTGAGGAAAAATGTGGCAAAGCCAGAGAGTGATGCAAAAAAATATTCTGCACTCAGATAAGCATTTAGCCCCCTGAGACAGAACCAGATTCAGTCTGTGTGCATAGCAATGCACAAACATTGCACTGGGGGCTATTGCTTTAACTTTGGCCTGCAAACCATTGAGAGCTGAAGCCATGACAGCAGCCATGGCTTCTTCGTAAGAAAGACTATCAAATGGCTTCGCCAAAATCCGGTCCACAACATTCAAATTGTCTCCCATTATGTGGAGCTTGCTACTTAGCTAGCTCACTAGCTGGGACTGGCGCGAGGCTCGTGTGAAGTTTGTCCGCCTCTGAGTGCTTTGTGACGGTGGAGGAGCTCAGCAGCTCCCGCTGCTCGGTAGGGACAGAAACTGCGATAGAAGTCAGAAAGAGTGATAGAAGTCAGTCTCCAAACACAAGCAGCTACAAAAAAACACCAGAAATAGAAGCTCGATTTGTCGCTAGTCATTTTTAACAAAGAAAATACCGCTAAGAGGATTAGGAAAGTCTCCGGTCCAACTCAAAACAGAATGAAAATAAAAAAATAATAAAAAAAAAAATAAAAATAAAATGCTCCCACGGATGTTTACACCAAAAGATCGCTGATTCGTTTATTTTGCTGTCAATCAAAAAGGGATTCAGCCTCAGACAGATCATCCAATCATCATACAGAAGCTGAGCGTCCGTGCCAGCCGAGGCCAGCCCACTGCCCCATAGACCCCCAGAGATACTGAGCGTCCGATGGGCGGGACAAAGCCCAGCATTTATCCAATGACTCGTCTCGGTTCGCTGCATGCTTTGTGTCGCACTATTTAAAGCACTGTGAAGCTGCGGGAATGAGTGAGGGGAAAGCCGCGTCGTTACCAGTGATAAGAAGCTGATTCTGAACAAAAGTTGAGCGCGTTGTAACCACGAACCCCCCCCCGTCAGGACAACCCACCCCGTTTTTTTGTTTTTTTTTTTCCGCACGGTCGTGCCGCCCCTGGGCTTATGTGCTCATCAAATCAGGATGATGGTACTGATCCACCACAGAAGGTTTTCTTATTTCAAAGTCGGTGACAGAATTCTTAGGTTTGGGAGTGGCTGGCCTGTAATATGATACCATAGACATGTTTGCCAGCTGTAGGATGGATTCTGGATGACGTATAGATGATGTAAAATTAGGTGCAGGTGTGGTTAAACTTGCATATCTGTCTGCCACATGGCTGCAAAATCATCAACAGAAGGAAGTCCACCAAGTGAACTATTTGATTCCTCAAAGTGTATCTATGTTTGCAGTCAGGGTCTCCTCACGTAGACTTCACTTATGCCTGGTTCACGCGGCAAGATAATTATGCCGATTTCTGACCCAGTCTTCTCCTTCCAACAATCTTAAGTATACCCCAACTATCGTGATGACTCTAAAGATAATCTTATCAGATATTTTTGCTGTGTGTGGTGTGTTAAGAGCACTCTAGTCTGCTCAGAAGGACGTCAGGACCACTCAGACCTCAAATCGTGACTATTCAACATGCTGGATTGTATTGGTCCCAGCGTATGGGGTGTGCCCCGAGCACAAATGAACACACAGCCTGTTGAATATGATGTGTAGCCAGTCAGAAAGCGAGGTGACTGAAGCACGGCGAGGAATCTAAGAGGTTTTGCAAGATTTCCTGTCTGACCTGGCCAATGTTTGTGAGTGAAATCTGTTCATGTGTGGTGTATTGTCTTCACCATGTGGCTGCACACCACACACCATATGACCAAAACTGTTCGATATCTTTTTATCGCCATGTGTGGGGTCTCTCAGGTATTGAAAACCTACCGACAATTATGAAATCTCACTGTGTGAACCAGGCATTAGGGAGCTTGCCCAAGTATAATTGCCAACAGATTTGAGCTTTTTTGGTTTGTTTTAGTGTAACAGAATAGCATCATCCAAGATCAATTAACTGTATGACAAGCAGTCTTTGTGATCCAAGTGACCTCTTGCACATTAGTGTGAACAAAGACAAAGAAGCTACCAACTGCGGAAAGAAATACAAAAGAACTGCAAACTAAGGCCAGAATTAAAGAAGGGAAGATACCAAACCTTTTATAGGAACAACCAATACAGGTGGAAAAATAAGTATTGAACACACCATTTTTCTCAGTAGATATTTTTCTAAAGGTGCTATTGACATGTAATTTTCACCAGATGTCTGTAACAACCAAAGTAACCCAGGCATACAAAGAAACCAAAACAAATACGTACAGAAATTGTGTAATGTGAAATGAGACAGGAAGAAAGTATTGAACACCTGAAGAAAGGGAAATGCGAAAAGGTATGGAAAGTCAAGACACCAGCTGAAATCTGTCAGTAATTAGAAAGCAATCCTGCCCTTTGTCAGTGCAAATTAATATCAGCCAGTTCAGTCCCAACTGATGGCCTAATAGAGGGTGTTGCCAATATGTCCCACAATAAACATCTCATGATGGGTAAGAGCAAAGAGCTCTCTCAAGATTTTCACAACCTTATTGTTGAAAAACATGCTGATGGCACTGGTTACAGAAGGATTTCTAAACTTCTGAATGTTTTAGCAAGACCTGTTAGGACTATTATCTGAAAGTGGAAAGAACATCATTTCACCATAAACTGGCCACAACCAGGTGGTCCTCACAAGATTTATGACAGAAGAGTAAAATGAATTTTTAGAAGAGTGGTCCAAGAGCCAAGGACCACTGTGGAGAGGTTCAGAAAGCCCTGGAATTAGCAGGTACAATGTTTCAAATAAAACGCTAAGTAATGCACTCAACTGCCTGTATCCACGCTCACCACACAAGACTCCATTCCTGGAGAAAAAGCATGTTGAAGCTCATGTAAAGTTTGCTGCACAACATTTAGACAAGTCTGTAAAATACTGGGAGAATATAGTCTGGTCAGATGAGACCAAAATTGAATTCTTTGGATGCCATAATACACATCAAGTGATGCTGCACGTCACCCCAAAACACCATACCAACAGTGAAGGTTGGGGGTGGAACATCATGGTGTGGGGCATAACCCATTCCAGAAGGAACTGATTAACTCATTCCATCTGTTCAAAGTGATGTGAATCAGTAAAATCACCTGTTGGAGTGGGTGGTTGCAAAGAAAACCTGCACCCTCTCGGCCCTTTGTGGAACAAATTGAATGCTGATGTGGGGCTTTTTTGCACTGGCAAACTTAATATAATTGAAGAAAGGATGAATGGAAAAATGTACTGAGGCATTCTTGCAAAAGAATCTGGTGCTGTCTACCAGGATGATGAAGATGAAACAAGAGTGGACATTTCAGCAAGACAATGATCCCAAACATACAGTCAAGGAAATTCACTTGGTTTCAGAGAATGGAAAAAAAAGCTGCTAGAATGGTCCAGCCAATCACCTCACTTAAATCCAATAAAAATTTATGGAAAGAACTGAAGATCAGAGTCCATAGAAGAGGTCCACAGAACCTTCTACATTTGAAGACTGTGTGGAAGAATGGGCCAAAATCACACCTGAACAATGCATGCAACTAGTTTCTCCATATTGGAGGCATCTTGAAGCTGTCATTACCAACAAAGGGTTTTGTATGAAGTATTCAATAAGTTTCAGTAAGCGTGTTCAATACTTTTCCCTGTGTCATTCCATTTTACTACACATAACTTAATTTCTGTACTTATTTGTTTTGATTTCTTTGTATGTGTGGATTGCATGGGTTGTTACCGACATCTGGTGAAAATTTTATGTAAATAGCACCTTTAGAAATATATTTACTGAGAAAAATGGTGACGTGTTCAATACTTATTTTACTCATACATGTGTGAGTCATCAACATTGTTCACTGTTGTTTACACCTCAACAAAAAGTAGAAGCTACTCCCTTCTCCAGCTGGTACGCATGTACATTGACAGTGGCGTAAGCACACCAAGTCAACCACCCGAAACCGGCAAACTCAAATAATTTAAGACCCAGTCTATCTTGCCAGTTCATTGGGTACACATCGACAAAACTATTACAGTGTAATACAACAGTCCTGCAATAAACCTTCTCTTTGCTTGTATTATAACGTGCAGTTTTTTACTGAATCTCTTTGAGAGGTGTTGATTTGTTGTAATTCATTTTGGAAGCTGTAATCTGTGGTGCTGTTGAAATGTACAGGTTATACTGAAAAGTCTACCTAATATTTAGCACTCCTCAGCCCACGTCTGGTGACTAAGTGGCAGTGCCACAGTCGTGGGATTCCTAAAGCTGGGAGAAACAGTGCCAAATGTCACTCGGGAAAATGACATTGGCCATTATCCATGGAAATATGTGTATCAGAATCAATTTTATATGCTGTCCATTTCTAATTTTATTTATTGTAGAATAGTTTGATGTTATATAGCTGGTTTGTTAGTCTGCTTCACTTCCTAAGCTTATACGGCTGGTGACCATGAAGGTCACTGCTGCTCATGTGCAGTATCCACTCAGTAAAGGCCACCATACTCAAATTTTATGATATGTCAGAGACATAATTCTCTGGCATATGTCATATGACATAGAATTCAGTGGATGATCATTACTTTGGAGACCATACAAATAATTTACATCACTTTTTTTTAACCAAACTTGGAGCAACTTTAGACAAAAGTGATGAGTGAAATGTACATTCATATCAGCAAACAATATATAGATGTACTTGTTGCTGAAGAGATTTTTCCACAATTACAGACTATTATGTGAGTCATATGCTATGGTGAAAAAGGCAGATCCCATAACAAATTATTTTGCTCTAAAGTGGTGTCAGTGTGTTTTCTCAGTTTTTTTTAATGGATGCTGCAACAAGTTACACATGCAGCAACAAGCTATATAGCAACACATTATATATGCGTTATGTTTTCACCTGTTTGTTTGTTTATGAACAGCCTGGAACCCACAATCTTTCATACATCGTTATGAAATTTTTTACAGAGAATTACTGATGGACACGAACTGATTCAGTTTTCAAGGGCATAGGTCAAAGGTTCAAAGTCAGGAAAAATATTGGAAAAATCTTTATCCTTTAACATTGAATGAATTTTCAAAAATTCATAACTGTCAAAAAAGATAGCATTTCTTTCATATTTGAGAGTGTTATGTAGGATGGTATCCTTTATTGACTGACAAAGTGTGATCTGGATTACAGATTTTGTGGCCATCGAAAACTCCATTTAATGTATATTTTACACTGTATCTTAATCAAACATGCCCCATTTACTCTAATTTATGACAATGAGGTGCAAATTGGCACTCTCAATGAACAGACTAAATCTGATCCGCACCTGATCCGTACTGCAGATTTAGTGAATATTTGAATTTAACATTGAAAAGCCCTTTTATCTATATTTACCTCCGCCAACAAAGTTGTGCGGAAGTTGCGTTTTCGCTGCTGTTTATTTGTTTGTTTGCTTGTTTGTTTGTGAACAGCCTGGAACCTGCAATTTTTCATATATCATTATGAAATTTTTTACAGAGGATTCATATCCTGATAGGCAAGAACTGATTCAGTTTTCAAGGTCATATGTCAATGGTCAAAATCAGGAAAAATCTTAGAAAATTGGAAAAATCTTTCATTTGGAATGAATTTCCAAAAATTCATAACTGTCAAAAAATATAAATTTTCTTTCATATTTGAGAGTGTTATGTAGGATGGTGTTCTTTATTGACTGACAAAATTTGATCTAGATCTGATCTGGATTTCAGATTTTGTGGCCATTTAAATTTAACATTGAAAACTCCATTTAATGTAGATTTTACATTATATCTCAATCAAATGTGCCTCAATCACTCTTTTGTGACAATGAGGTGCAAACTGGCCATCTGAATGAATAGACTAAGTTTAATCCGCATCTGAGCCGTATTGCAGATTTAGCAGATATTTGATTTTAACTTTGAAAAGCCCCTTTGATCTATATTTTGTATTATATTTTAGCTTATGAAAAGCTGCTTCAGCTTCAGCTGCTTCAGTCCTGCTAACAAGACTTTGACCTTGACATTTTTTTCCAAGGTAAAATTTGTGGAATTGGAAAGTAGTGTTTGAGGAGGTTTGCGCTCTATGAACGCCGTGCTCTAGTGACATATGCAGCAACAGATTATAGTGTATACAATTTGCAATGCTTTAAGTTGTTAGTGTTTTAAGTGGGGCATTCAGTGTATGTTGTACATTGAATGCCCCAATAGTCTTGCTGGTTAACAGGATTTGTTATATTTTTGGCAGTATGTGTCACTCTTGGGTGAAGTGTGTTGGTGATGGTCATGCAGTTTGAATGAAAGCTCAACTGATGCTCAGGTGCCAGTTTTAAAGCATTGTGTAAGCCTTTTGGAAAAAGTGGACATGGTATTCACCCAGGTGTTAAAAGATTATACAGTATATAAAAAAATGTAATCTTTGGATCTTCCTGTTTTTTGTTTTGTTTTTGTTTTAAACCCAGGATATGAGTTTGTTAAAACCAGGATGAAGTTATTCCTGCTTTGTGAATTATCTTGTATGTTAGTTTTATCAAATGTAATAAATATCTAATTCTGTGTTTCAGAAGCATGTGTAAAAAAAACAACAACAAAAAAACGCTTGAATAAGACAATGTTTCATAATGTTTGCTAACCCTTCAGTGGCAGTCTTTCTACACTGTAAAAAAAAAATCTTGTCAAATTTACGGTGAAAAACTGGCAGCTGTGGTTGCCATTTTTTCACCGTAAAAAATACAGTGATATTGTATATGGCTACACGGTAAGGTATATTAACATTTGTAAAAACAACAGTTTGAAAATGTTCCAATAAAGATGAGTTACTGTTAAAATAATGGTGAAATTGAATGGTAAAATTGTATATAGGCTCATGGTATAGCTGTACAATTCACAATGTAACCCTGTTGCTTTTTAAGTGAAATACGAGGTCTGTCCGTAAAGTATAGGTCCTTTTTATTTTTTTCAAAAACTATATGGATTTCATTCATATGTTTTTACGTCAGACATGCTTGAACCCTCGTGCACATGCGTGAGTTTTTCCACGCCTGTCGGTGACGTCATTCGCCTGTGAGCACTCCTTGTGGGAGGAGTCGTCCAGCCCCTCGTCAGAATTCCTTTGTCTGAGAAGTTGCTGAGAGACTGGTGCTTTGTTTGATCAAAATTTTTTCTAAACCTGTGAGACACATCGAAGTGGACATGGTTCGAAAAATTAAGCTGGTTTTCGGTGAAAATTGTAACGGCTGATGAGAGATTTTGAGGTGATACGCTTTAAGGACTTCCCACGGTGCGAGACGTCGTGCAGCGCTCTCAGGCGCCGTCGTCAGCCTGTTTCAAGCTGAAAACCTCCACATTTCAGGCTCTATTGATCCAGGACGTCGTGAGAGAACAGAGAAGTTTCAGAAGAAGTCGGTTTCAGCATTTTATCCGGATATTCCACTGTTAAAGGAGATTTTTTTAATGAAAGACGTGCGGACGGATTGCAGCGTCGGTTCGCAGCCGCCGCGACGCTCCGCCACAAGAAAAACACCTCTGTTGGAAGCCTTAAGGACAAGTTGGAACATGTCCAACTGTTAAACAATTTCTCATATACTCACTCCACTGAAAGCCATCAAAAGCCGCCTGGATTTTACAAATGATTATCAACACGGAGGTGTTTTTCCTGTGCCGCCGCACCGCACCGGCTGCGTCCCAACGCGCAGGCCCGTCCGCACGTCTTTCATTAAAAAAATCTCCTTAAACAGTGGAATATCCAGATAAAATGCTGAAACCGACTTCTTCTGAAACTTCTCTGTTCTCTCACGACGTCCTGGATCAATAGAGCCTGAAATGTGGAGGTTTTCAGCTTGAAACAGGCTGACGACGGCGCCTGAGAGCGCTGCGCGACATCTCGCACCATGGGAAGTCCTTAAAGCGACAGTATCACCTCAAAATCTCTCATCAGCCGTTAAAATTTTCACCGAAAACCGGCTTAATTTTTCAAACCGTGTCCACTTCGATGTGTCTCACAGGTTTAGAAAAACTTTTGATCAAACAAAGCGCCAGTCTCTCAGCAACTTCTCAGACAAAGGAATTCCGACGAGGGGCTGGACGACTCCTCCCACAAGAAGTGCTCACAGGCGAATGACGTCACCTACAGGCGTGGAAAAACTCACGCATGCGCACGAGGGTTCAAGCATGTCTGACGTAAAAACATATGAATGAAATCCATATAGTTTTTGGAAAAAATAAAAAGGACCTATACTTTATTGACAGCCCTCGTACTATCCATTCCACAGCATTTATTGTCCTATTTTATGGTCAATTTCTGTTAAAACAGCACAATTATTTATGCCTTGACGGTATGACTGTTCAATTCACAGTATAAACCCTTTGCTTTTAAGGTGAATTTCTATCCATTCCACATAATTTATTACCCTATTTTATGGTTTATTCCTGCTAAAAACAACAGCACAACAATGTATCGGAAGTTACAGATAATCGATAAATTCCAGTGTTTTTTCTGGTACATTTGCAATTACTAAGAAGCTGAAATTGACTTTTAACACAATTGCTTTTGAAAGCATCAAAAGAGACAAAAGACCCAAAGAATGAGCCAGTATTTTCATGTTTGACCATACTGCCCCCTGTAGGAAGCTGCACAGACAAATCCTGAGAACACCCACAAAATCAGCTGTCTACTAATCATAATACTCCGGTCAGGCGGAGGTCTTGAAAAATAAAGTCATACTAACTTATGGTTTTGTGAAAATACTGATAGAATAACTCCATTAATGTCAATTCTGTCATTTGTACAAAGTTACAATATAACATATATCATTTAATGTCGAATAATGCACTAATTCTGAGGTTTTGTAACAAACACAGACCGCAAAGCATTCTGGGTAAAAGTGCCTCTGCTAAACACTGATTGGTTCTTAAAAATTAGCACATTACTTTAAAATGAAAACATATATCTGATATTTTCACTTTATAAAACTTCAGACATGACAGTAATTTTAAATAACTTGTCCAAAATGAGTAGGTTAAAATTTGAGCCATAAGTTAAAAATGTATGCCTGTGGATGACTTGGGTGATATTCCGTGAATAATACAGTAATGTGCTATTTTTAATATGACTGTTCAATGCTGTCATCATTTCAGCTTTTCACCATATATTTCACATGTTAAAACAATTAAAAATAACATTTTTGACAGTTTTTAAATTTATGGTAATTCAATGTTTATTCTACAACAATAAGCTTCTTCTTGCTTTATAGTTTATTCCTGTTGCCATTTCACAGTTTTTCACTGTAATTTTCACAGACATTTTTTACAGTGTAGTTTCATACTGAAGGTCATTCTTTGACATTCGAAAGACAGATTTTGTTGGAACATCATTTTGGACCAATTAGAGGACTCACATTCACACTTGTGCCTTTTTGTAAATGTAGGATCTCGTTCTGCCATGAAGAATGGACTGATGGATGATTGATAGCAATTCTCTGCACGAGCCAGCAACAATCAGGACAAACAGTTCTAATCAAGTTTGGGAAAGGTCCAAGAAATCACATGATGGACAAGTTGGCCCTGAGAGAAAGGAAGAGGCCAAAGTCTGCTGATGTAAGAAATACATTTTTAGATTAATGCTGGCTCTGGCTACAGATACCAGCTGAAATCCTTCAGTCAGTTATGTGACAGAAGGGTTCAAAAAATTTTGGACTCAGCACATCTGATGGCAATTACTAGAAGCAGAACGGGATCTCTGGAGAAAAGCAATTTTTTTGTCATTAGAAAGCTGACAGAGTCAAACAATCAGCAGCAGACAAAACGGAGCAGAGAACATAGTTCATGTCTGGCTCATGGAAGAAACAAGAGTGATTGTTTGTAGGACTTGAAGAGTCAATTGATTGTCAAGGGAGATCATTGGTGCTGCCGGGTTAATTTGAGCCACATTTTGCAGAGGTAAGGGGTAGGGGGTGTTGGAGGCTCGGCAGTGTTTTGGGTCTTTGGCACTGATGACTAGGACAGACTCCCCAGATGGTACTGGTGAGGCACATACTGTATTAGAAGAAGCAAACAACATAAGAATATTGCAGAGCAGGATTCAGTTTATACTGAGTCTAAATTTTAACCTTGCATTTATTGCCTACATCCCTCTTCGTCAATATTTATGTTTATCAATGACTGCGAGCTATTTTGAATGAGATATTTTCTCTTAAGTTTTCTTTTTTCCACATGCCATATACTTATAAATTTGGACTACGTATTTCAGGATTTTGTGTATTCCTAGTCACTGTGTTTGTTTTCCCTATTGTTATGGTCAAGTGACATTTTAGAAAAGTGTATTTCCATCAAAATGAGGCCAAAACAGGTCACCATTTATCTTATTTTCAGGAGTATAAGTTACACTTGTGTAAAGGTTACAACTGTCAAAAATGCATTGTGAAGAGGGAAAAAGCAAAACATATGTAAGTCGCATCGGTGTATAAGTCACAGCTTCTTTTTTTTTTTTTTTTGTACATGGAACTCACTTTGTAACACAGTATTCCTTGCTGGCTTAACAATGGACAGGAACTCAATGCAGAACATTGTGCACACCACAGTCTGTGCTGTTTAAAGAAAGCATTCTAAAATTCCAAAAATAAGCAAAATGGACAAATAAAGGTGTATTGGACAGAATTTTGACTGTTACTAGACACAGTTTGGACAGAAAAATTTGTCAGATAGAAACGGGTTGCTGACCCATATTGGAAACACAACACGATCCCACAGCAAAAACGTGATGATGTCATGAAAAGTGATTTGATACAGTAGTTCCTGAAACTGTCACAGAAATATAATGTATTGTGACAATATCATGAAAATATTTCGTGATGGTATCACGAAATTTGGAGTCACACAGGGCGGGGTGGGGGCGTTAGGATTATGATTAGGATTAGAGTTTGCGTTAAAAAATAGTGACTGAAAGTTGACCACATCAAGAGAATGTAACAGATTTCATGAAGGTATCACAAAAAAAAAAAAAACAGCAAACGCTACACAAAAAGTAAGTCCAATTTGATGTTTTTTTAAATCAACTTTTTAATTTTGCTGTGCATTGTTGCAGTGTGCTTTTATTTTTGTTGCTTATTTGTTTATTTTTGGTGTTTTATTTTGTTCAGTGCTTTAATGCCTGGAAAAGCACTATATAAATATTTCTTCTGCCTCTTCTTCTTGTTGTTTTAATTAATATTATTGTTGTCATTATTAGTACTAGTAATAATGAGAAAAAAAACATTCTTTTTACAATTAATTAGTTAACTTGGGTATTTAAGTTGCAGTGTTTGCAGGACCTCCCAAACTAGCAAACAAACAAACAAACAAATAAACAACAATGACAACAACATAATAATTTATTGATTTATACTCTGGAAAATATGGTATACACACAAATGGAAACTTTTTAAAGCAGATTGTGTAAATACAACAAACCTAAACACATATGCCCTAATTCCACATACATGTTTTGCACATTAGCATCTGCTAGTCTTGTGACCAATTTATCACTTTGTTCAAATAATATCAATGAATATCGCTATTAAAAATTAGCCTCATTTCATACCATGAATTTTAAAGGACAGATATCACTGGGATACATTTTTATAAACACAGACAACTTTTAATATGCAGTATACTTTGATAGAAAGCACCATTCTGCACACACTGACATAATATTTTCTTTAAGACATTAATAATTTCAAACATTATATTACACAAGCAGTGGTGGCCTTTGTGGTCATGAGGTCGAGGCTTTGAAGTGAAACAAACTGATAAACAAGCTGCGTTTAACTAGCATATAACCTCAACCACACCTGCTCCTAATTTCCAACATGCTTGTAATACCAACATAAAAGCTTTTATTAGTTTGGCATTATTATGTTAACAATATAGGTACTCTGTGATTAGCAAGGCAAGTATAGGGTTAATGGAGTCTGTCAGTGACTGAGTGGGTTCACAAAATTTCCATCTTCATGGCAACAATCTTCCATCTGATCAAGGACAAGGTGCCACCATTAATAGACATCATGCACAGAACGGATGGAAAGCTCTTCAACCTGAGCCGACTAAGAGCCATAAAGAAAATCACCACAACTTCACTCCGAGACTTGCCATATGCCCACAATGGCAGCATGTCATCCTTTGTGGAAGAAGGTCTTCAGAAAATTCTTGAAACTTTCGATGTATCACAGCTGGAGATGCCCATGGCCTTGCCCAAGGGCCCTTAGTGATTTTCCGATCAGGCTGGGATTTGAACCGAGGATCCTCTGGTCTCAAACCCAACGCTTAACCACTAGACCATCACCTCCCCTAATACACCTAAAATACACTTTGTTTTACCAAGATGAAGCAATAACTTGTTTGAATCAAACCATTGTTTGAAATTCAGTAGTTCCCTCTCCATCATGTTTAATCCCAACTACAAAACACAGCTGTATCATCGGCAAGCAAAATACAACTCACAGACTTAGAAACCAAACATATATCATTAATATATAACAGAAACAACAACGGCCCAAGGAGTGAACCCTGGGGCACCCCACATGTAATCTTCAAAAATTCAGAATTAATCCCACCAATATGGGCACACTGATACCTGTTGTGTAAATAGTTAGCTATCCAGTAGTGTTTTTATAATCCACTTGCATAATTAAATTGAGTGCTAATGAGGTACAATAAGTTCATTAAATAGGTTTGGAAAATTAGGTGGGACCAAGCAGTTAGCGCATAGGTTAAAAAAAATATATATTCTGACATATTTGTAATACAAATCTCAGAAATCCTACTGCTAAAGTTAGCCATTAGCTTCGTCCTATGTGATGTTTTCAAAACACATGAACTATTAAAGCCTCCCCTTAAAGTCTTGCTCAGGTCATCAGCCATGGTTTGAAATTAAGCTCAAAATTACAAATATATATATAAAAGTGAAACTTCTGTGTTGGAGCCTTGCAAACCAGCTTTAGAGGTGCATACCGTCACTAGGGGTGGGAATATTTAGCCACCTCAAGAGTGGCAGGGTACATCCTGGCCATGACACCAATCTATCACAGGGTGGTTGTTGGCTGAAAATAAACTACAGCTCTCAGAGTGTGCATACCCCATCAATGAAAAACATTTATAACTCTGGAACTACTGGATGTGGAAAAAAACCTAAAGTGCATAGTGGTGAAAAGCTGTAAACAAAAGAGCACCCTCTGACTGCTGTAATATATTTATGGCCTAAATCGACTCCCCAAGAACTTGGTTTGTCCTGAGGTTCTACAAAATTAGCCAGTGCATATTTTTCAATTTCATCCAAAGACCTATAGAAACAACCATGGAGTAAAACTGAAAAATCCTTCTTTGATTTTAACTGCTGCACCATTGACAGTGATATTAGCTGAGATTCAAAGGGGTTCTTTTATGTCTTAAGAACAATTTCTGGTTCACTTTTTGACCCTTAAATAAAGCCCAGCTGCTACACCTGTTGAACTCTCGCCTCCTTTATCCTGCTCCTTAGTGAGTAAAATGTGAGCCTGTTTTCCTCTGAGACCTGGGGGAGCCCGGTGTCGCAGACCAAACAGTCCCCCCTAAAAATTGGTCCGCCCTGCCTCCACTGTGCATGCTACATTTCGGAGCTCAGCAGCTCGTCTGAGACAAAGTCTCTTCACCCAAAGCGATCAAATGGATTAATGGGATTATTAATCATCACATGACATTCTTTCTAAAGTCAGTTTGAAGCAGAAACGAGGCTCTTTTAAGCAGAAACAAGGCGATAATCGGTGACGCTTTGAAATGACGGACGCACAGTGAACGCAACAAGTGAACGCAACGGTGCTCTAATTGCTTCCTCCATCTTTTATGATGAACTAATGCTGAATTTATGTGGAAATGATTGTTGTACAAAAGCTTCAGATATCTGGCGCTGAGATAGATGATGACTGGAGTGCAGTTTGAAGCAGAAACGAGGTGATAATCTGTGAACTGTGGTTGATAACGCATGTGCAGTGAAGGCATGGCGGACCAATTTTTAGGGGGTACTGTTCAGTCTGTGACACCGGCATCTCCAAGATTCAAAATACCAATCCATGACCGACCTCTGTCTCTTAAAGATATGGAAGTCTGCACACTGTTGGAAGATAAAAGCTTTTCTATGTTTTTAACATTGAGCTTAGACTTGAAAGAGTTGAAAAAGTCTAGTTTCCCCAGTCCCTATGAGCTGTAACGGATAAAAACCGTCACACGCAGAGGGATTTGAGACATGAAAGCTGAAGAATTTACATGCACCACAAATCAGTTTACAAGTCCTTTGTCTCCAGAAAATGGATTCATATGAAGAAAATAAGGGGATCTTCTGCAAATTGAGCAAAAAGCAGCAGAGGATTTGGCAATGTCAGCTCTGCCCTGGCATGCCTCGTGCTTTTGCACACTGGATAGTTCTGCAGTGATGGTTTAGGGTAGCTGTTGTAAACTGAGCCGCCCCGTTCATTGCAGGAAAAATAAACAAAGGGCCAGGCTTGAAAAAGTCCTGAGTACAGTGGAGCATGTGTTCCCTCGCTTAACTGACAGATTGTTTTAGAAATAACAGTTTGAGGGTCTGCTTTCCATGCCTTACACATGCACACACACGCAAACACCACTCTTCTGAGTGCACGCATACATTTTTATAAGGCGTATTTCATTTGTTAGCAATTTTGGAAGACCCTCACACAAGTTCCTAGCACACATCCCTGCAGGACTCCTTTTCCTCTGCGCCGTGATAACATTGTGAATGGTTATGGAATGGTGTCAAGTGCCTTCCTTTCCTCCTCGGCCTCCACTTCACTATCATTCATGCTCTATCCAGCAGGCTTCCACTCCCCCTCCAGCTCTCAACCCACTCTCCCGATGACTATTTTTAGGGTTGTAGTTGCTATTCTGAAATTTCTTTCTGCCTGGCTGCTGCTGGACGTCTGGGTGACGAGCTCTTCTGGAATGTCTGGCCCACTTAGAAACAATGGAGGGAGAGATGATGTCTGTCCTGTATCACTGCTCTTGTATATGACTGGCATGTCTTCATGCACACAAACGTAACTGTGTGGAAGCTCACTTGTGCTGCCATGCTAATGTGCACTTCGTGTTTTGTGTGCGTGTGGTCCATGAAAAGAAAATAAGCAGCACTAATGGGAAGTTTTTCCTGTCTTGGATCATGTTTTGGGGTTTCAAAGTTAAATTGTTTGCAGTGGAAGAAACACCATCCAAGCCCACCTGTTGTTCATGATTGCAGAGATCCGCTTGACCTGGGCCATTCAAGAGACATTCTGCAGTCCGCCACTGCGTGACATCAATGGATCACGCAGACCCACACAAAGCCTTTATTATAAGTATATTACAGGCATGGCTGAACTAGAAGGTGATTGGAGCGATGCAGCTGGAATTGCTTCTGATGTTTCAAAGGTATTTAGGACAGTATGTTCTGCTTGTCATTCTATTTAATCACTGCAATGTAGATGTTCTTCTCCAGCATGCAATCCAAATCAAGTATCTCAGGTCAGGTCAAGTTTGTGAGCATTCTATTTTAGTGTGCAATGCAGCAACCACCAGCTTCTCAGGAAAATGGTTTTGGGTTGTACTGGGCTAGCTAGCACTATGATATGTAACGCTTAGCCAAAGTGCCTCAATTCTTTACTCAATTCAGATGATGGATTGCTTCAGGTTTAGTGCACATAAACAATCTCAAATGTATATGTGTTGTCTTTAATGCTGATGTGTGCCATTATTACATTCAACTAGTAATAGTTGTGGATTAATTGCTGTATTTTGTCTGAGGTAATTGAAGTGTAAACGTAATTTCATTGTTGTTGCACTTGTGTAATGACAATGACAATAAACCTCATGTCTCTCATCTCATCTCTCATCTCGTGTCTCATCAAGATTTGAGCCTGACCCAGAAAAATGAGGGCGTGGTTCTCCATCTTTTGCATTCTGAGAAACCAACATTTCTCGAGAATGTGTGAAACTTTGACTCACTGGGTTCAATGTTGACAAATGTTTTCTCAGAATGCAAAAGATAGAGAACCGCGTCATAAATTTTCTGGGTCAGGCTCAACACTTCTCAGCTGTCCCTCATTTGTATGACCATGTTTGATTAGATTAGATAGAATTTTACTGATCCCTTTGGAAGACTCCCTCAGGGAAATTGAAGTTCCAGCAGCATTGTATAGCAGCACACAAGGTAAGAAGCACACAGAGCATCAAAGTGAAAGTAAAAAAGAAAAACAGTTTGCAATATAAATACACAATATAAATACCAGACATACTGATCAATACTGATTTACTGGCTACTATCGTTCCTCTCATTCCCGACCTCTGTCTTCCTGTTACTCCTCCTCCCTCTGAGTGAGGAGGTTCTTGTAATAGGTTTTTCCTCACTGTGGCTAAAAGTTGGAGAGTTGCAAAAAATTTTTGGCCACGTGGCATTTCTCTGAAGATTAGGATTTGTGGCTAATGGCTAGTGCTACCCCAGTTGCAGCTAGCAACTACCCAGGTGGACCTGTGACCCACTCTGATCTCCTAACAGTAACCAGAATAATCTGACCTCAAAAGACTCTTGGATTTTTCTCCTCATATTTCCAACACCTTTCGGTTCATCTGATGAGAGAGTGCTTATCTTCACGCTAAATGTCTAAAGCATGAATAGGAGAGTGTAAAACACACACATACACATTCAAAATACATATTCATGCACAACGTACCACCGCAGGAGCCAAAGAAAATGCCCCTATGGTATGTCATTCTTCTGTGTGAAGTGATCTTGACGTCCTGTCAATGTTTGAGCTACTGTGATAGCATTTCCCTTCAGAAAACAGCTTGTTCTCTTTAGCATTAGGATGTTCATAAGAAAACAAATGTTATGTGCAGATGCAGGTTGAGGAGCGGACCAATGTCTGACCGAACCCAGCGCTAAATAACCAGAAAGCGGTTCCACAAACAAAATGATTTTATTTCCCCCTCTAGTGCAATAATTAGTGTACAACATAAATATGTGGTTTGTCTGGTGGAATGAAGGACGGCGCGCTCTCCAGCGCCCAAAAGGATCGCAGCCTCGGCGCTTCTGGACTCAGACTCACCGCCAAACACCCCCCAGGTGGACACGACAAACTGACTCTGTGAAGGATGGAAAAGGTGAGGTAAGTCAACAGAGCTACAGCAAATATCTTTCAGAGGCACACACTATCAGCAACACATTCAGGTCTGAATTTAAGCTTTATGTAAATGAGCAGCTTCTCACAACAGGTGGAGGATCATCAGTCCGTACGCCACGGCAGTGAGAAGCAAACTGCACAATTCTCATCAATGTTCAAATATACTGCGTAACAAAATGCCAAATTACTATTAACGATCATTCAGACAATAATCACCTCTGATGTGTGCTGACAGCATGTGTCCCTCACCCGTCCTCCTTCACAGGCACGATGTGTCAAACCCTGGCGCAGTCCTCAGCGTCTCACAAACGAACGTCACAAGGTCGAGTTCCCGGCCATTCTGCTTGAACCACACATGGCTTAAATGCAGAACGCCATCTCATTATCTGCTTCAGCTGAAAGTCTTTAAGTTTACACATGAGCATCATCCACAGGTGCTGCGAGTCAGTAGCCTGCACGTGACCATCCTCCACAGGTGCAGCTAATAATGCTGATGAGGGTGAAGGACTCTTCTGCCAGCACCGTCTCCACAGACAAAAACCAGTTTGCATACCACCTGGAGAGCAAAGAAAAGAAAACAACACAAAAACATCCAGCCAAACCCCCAACACACAACAGTACCCCCCCATCAACGGGAAGCCTCCCGGCGACCGAACAGACCAGGCCCGAGAACAACACCTCCCTCCGGGGTCGATGACAGAAAGCAAACGGCAGGACAGGGCACCGCGGCTGGAATCAACAAAAACCCCAAACAAGTCCCATATACAACCCAACATAGAAGAAAAACACAAAACCCACCCAAACCCTCCCCAGGGGACCGTCCCATCCAACCCCGGGAAGAAAAGAAAAACTCCCAAATGCAATAACCCAACACAGCCCCAACAACACAATACAAACATAAATTCACAAAGAAAAATAACAAACAACCCCCCCAGAACGATATGCAGAGCCCCCCAGAAGACCTTTACCGCCAGTTCCAGGAGAGAACATCCAAAACCGGAATCTTACAGAGGTCCCCAGGTTTACACGGAGGAACAGCACCCCCCAGAGGACCGTACCATCAACCCCAGGAGGTACCCTCCCCACAACCCAGGAACCCCAGACCCGGCCACACTTGGTTAATCGGCCCCACAATCAATTCCCCCCCAGAGGACCGTCCCATCGACCCTGGAGGTGGAACCTGGAAGGAAACATAACAACACAAAAATCCAACCCCCGGCGGACATCATTAAAACACCCCGGGGGCAAAATAAAACAACTATCAAACCCTGTTACCCCCCCCAGCACCCCTCGTTAGCCCAATTTTGGCGAACGGCACAAAACTACTAAGCTGGGGAAGGAAACAGGAAAAACTAACCCGGTCCCATCCCCGAAGTGCAGCGGAAAACCGGAAAGACGTCCGGTGCCCCAACCCGACCATACCACCAGCCTATCGGGAGGGGTGGAACTACCGAAATGGCGAACGGCAACAGATCAGCCCACCACTCCGACTGAGGTATGTTCCCGCTGCACCACACCCCGGTAACACCAATGACGAACAGTCAAAGGCCCACCGGGGCTGGAGAGGAACCGGGCCCTAACCAAACCCAAAAAAACGCCCCTGACAACCCCCCCCCTAGGTGCAGAGGTCTTCTGAGAAACGCTCAGCGTGACCAACCTGCACCACCCCACAACCCAAAAGACAAAACGGTCTCAGAGCAATGTGAGGTTGTGGTTAGGGAAGCAGGGAAATAAAAAACAACAAAACAAAACGACCCAATCCTCAAACAGAAAATACCTAAGTCCAAATAATGAAAACAAACGATTACCTGAGTCCAGCCGAGCTCCGAACTGCCAGTCGTTCACTCCTCCGGAACCGCCTCTAAATCCCCAAACAATTTATAACCCCTTACAAAAAAAACAAAAATAGCCCAAATAACTAAACAACCAAGGGTTTTTTTTTTTGTGTGTGTCCATTTTTATGGCTGTCGCAGAACACCTGGAGATACGTCATCACTATCTTTCTTGACGCTTATGTGACCGGGGCAATATGGCGGCTTCAGCTCGTCCGAGCTGCATGGGCTCATCCGCAAGAGGAGTCAGAGGTCCTGTCGGAGGAGTCTCAGTGGGGCGAAGAAGAGGCAGCCCAGATCTGTGTCAGGGAAAACCCCGAGACGAAAAAACCCGCTCTGATGTCCGTCCTCTCTTGCGTCCACGCTCCTTTATCCGATCATCTAGACGAATAACCAAAGATATTAGTTCATCTAAATCTTTTGGTTCGTCACGGACTGCTAGCTCGTCTTTTAATGGATCGTTCAAACCATGTACAAACACTCCTCTTAAAGCTGCGGCATTCCAACCGGACTGAGCAGAAAAAATTCGGAAATCCACGGAATAATCCGCCACACTCCGCCTCCCCTGCCTGAGATTCAGCAACTGTTGGGCAACGGTATTTGTTTTCACCGGATGGTCAAAAACCAAGCGGAACTCCCGAGAGAAATCCTTAAAGGACACTAACAATGGAGAGTTATTACTCCACAACGCAGTGACCCAAGCTAAGGCGTCACCTCGGAGCAAATTTGTCACATATGAGACACAACTACCATCAGAAGAGAAGGAAGCCGGTCGCTGAGCAAAAACCAGAGAACATTGCATCAAAAAAGGAGTACAGGCTTCAACGTTTCCCACACAAAAACATCCAGCCAAACCCCCCAACACACAACAACAAAATCTGAATAGTCAGCACCGAGAGTCTGGATCTGGTTAATTGGATTTGGCTGACATTAAGGAGACGTGTTTAACTCCACAATGTTGGTGCTGAGTCCAGGCCGTGGCGAGGCAGCTCATCAGGCGCTGTGGCCCAGCAGTCCAGCTAATTGACCAGTTAGCTAATTAAACACTCCTCAAAGTGCTGTATAAGAGTAAGAAGCATCGAGGCAAACGCTAGGAAGCAGAAACGTTCTTGGCCAGAGTTCAGAGATGTGCGGCCTGGCTGCTCCGGGACTCAGTCCCATAGCCACAGGGTTTTAACACCGCTGGTTTTAGCTCTGCTTCAGTTTGTTTTTTTGTTTTTTTTAAACCAACCTCCACCCTGTTAAAGTCAGCCTGAGCTTTAAGTAGAAATGCAGCAGAAGGAGCTGGATGAATGGATGCATCCTCCAGCTGGCTGACATTCCTCTGGTTTCCACTTGTGTCTGCTTCTCCTGTTTTTATGGGTCAGTGTTTCTGTGATTAAAGTTTCTTTTCCTTTTCCCCCCTCTGCTTTTCCTTTCATAGTCATTTTGCTCTTTCCCTAATTTTTTTTTTTTTTTTTTTGGTTGAAATATAAATAGTCCCCAAAACTGACCAGGGAAATTCCTGTCTGGTTTTGTTCTGTGGCTGCTTTGTCACCTAAAAATGAAAAGACAAAAAAATTAAAGCTGACATCTTTTCATCCAGCAAATAGATGACTTTTAAATTATCTGATAAACAAACATCTCAGTAATCATTATCACACTTTCTCATGCCCGGCCAGCCTTCATCAGAGTGGTTTTTCCCCCACATGGCCTTATCGTCCATGCCGGCTGACTGGCCATCCTCAAACTGACATGGCTGTGATTGATATGAGCACGGGTGTGGACTCCTTGTTTCCGCTTTCATCACTGCTCTCATTTTCACACGGAGGGGGGCTTGTTTGTGAAAGCCTTGGGGAAAATTGGGAAGGGTAATCACTGCATTTCAAACCATGTGCATTAATCATTTATTAATCACATCCTTTCACTGCTGTTTCTGAAAGCTGATCTGTGCCAATCGCCAAACACCGTAAAACCCAATAACTTGGCAGAACTTAGTTTTTTTAAGCTCATATGTACTCAGAAATATATGCAGATCCATATTGGGCCTGCTGTGGTGACCCCAAATGAAAAAGGGAGAAGTGGAAAGAATCACCTACAGTTTCAGACCTTAGCAGCGCTGTGAATAATTTCCAGATGCACTGTATATAATAATAATTGTTACAACTCAACACATAATTTGGTAAGTGTTCCTACACCTAGTACAACTTCACTATGGGATCACATATCACCAGGAGCAATGTGTTTACCTGACCCCTTTGACCCTTCACCACTTAGAGATAACTTGGTAGTAAAACCCAAGAACCCCTCTCTGTATCACTCAGCATCAGGGTGGTCCATCTACTGTTGTGTCTGTTTAAAAGGAGAGAGGAAAAACTTCCCAGGAGTATGTGGGGCCCAACAGTCACTATTCCATTATGGCCCACCTAAGACACAGCGGCGGTGCACATAAAACAATGTGAGACACAACGTAATGAAGTGCTAACCACTGAGGTCATCACTCTCTGAGCGGCGACCCTTCACTCTTCCTGTCCTTCTGCCCTTACTTCTTTTCATTCTTCTCTCCTCAGCTCAGAGTTCACTGCTCTTTCAGAATGGCACCTCAAAGACGAGAGACTCCTGCAGATAAATAAATAGTCTTTTTCTTCCAAGCAGGTGATAAAGGGGTTTTACACTTCATCTCATGATGACAGGATTAAAAGAAGCCTCTCTTGCACTGATTTAAGAAAAGAGGTGATGGTGGGTGGGGGGGGCGTTGTTGTAATATTGCATATTGTTTGGTATCTGAAGGATTTTTTATGAGCAGTAGTCCCATTTCTTAGCTTGTGCATGTGTATGGTTTCTCCTTTCCATCACCCTTTTTGTTCCCCCAAATAATATTGAAACATTACGAGAAAACAAATGAATAGATAGTGCTTTGAAAATGGATCTGTCCCAGCAGCCCTCCCCACTCTATTTTACAATTCTCACCCCCTCCTTCTTCTGCTTGTGCAGGCTTGACGAAAGACTATACCTTTTCCTTGCACGCAATGAAAAGAAAAAATATCTTTGAGGTAGGAGAAAGGAATGATGGAGATGAGTGAGAAGGAGAGAGTGATACTTACAGACGAAGAGTCATCTGAGGAGCCTGCTGGCAAAGAAATGTTGAGACGCCGGGTAGAAGTTAAAAAGATCTGAGGCTAAATAAATGAAGGAGGCATTGTACATTCCAGGAGGAAGCAAGATGGTTCTTTGCTATGAAAAGATGATAGGTATTAATATGCTCAAATTGGAACACATAGTCTACAGAACAGACAAGATGTTTTTTCCTGCATATTATGGCTGCACTGATTAATTATTTTAATAATTTATTAGCAGATTGGTCATTTTCTTTATTATTTTATAATTTGTTAATTCCATAACATCTCAGAAATTAAAAAAAAAATGTCAGGTAATGTTTTCCAGAACCCAACAGGATGCATGGCTTGTTTTGGTCACAACCAAGATACATTTACTTTACTGTCATATAGGAGTAAACAAACGAGTACCAAAAAAAAAAAAAAAAACCTGAAAGTATTTATATTTGTGAATTTGAAATCAGAAAATTTTGAAAAAATTTCCCAGCCCCATCTAATATGACAAACGTTTTGTGAACATTGAAAAGGCATATGACTGGGTCCTTGAGGTGTCTTGTGGGGGGTGCTGTGGGAGTATGGGGTGCTGGAACCACTACAACACACAATCAAGGCCTGTATTCACAAAGCATCCTCAGGCTAAAAGTAGCCGTTAGTGATGTCATTCTAAGACATTTCTTAGAAATGGAACAACCAACCAGCTCTTCACTCTCATAAGGATCCTGAAGGAGGCCTGGGAATATGCCCATCCAGTCTACATGTGTTTCGTGGACTTGGAGAAGGTGTAGGATATGGTACCACGGGAGATACTGTGGGAGGTGCTGTGGGAGTATGGACTGGGGGGGGGGGGGGGGGGGGGTCGCTTCTTAGGGCCATCCAGTCTCTGAACTCACAAAGCGAGAGCTGTGTTCAGCTTCTCGGCAGTAAGTCGGACTCTTTTCTGTTTGTCACCAATCCTGTTTGTGATATTCATGGATGTGATATCGAGGCGTAGTTGGGGGAGGAGTGTCTTCAGTTTGGTGGAGTCAGGGTCACATTACTGCTTTTTGCAGATGATGTGGTCCTGTTGGCTTCATCAGCCTGTGACCTCCAACATTCACTGGATCGGTTTGCAGCCGAATGTGAAGCGGTTGGGATGAGGATCAGCACCTCTAAATCTGAGGCCATGGTTCTCAGCAGGAAACCAGTGATTGCCTACTCTGGGTAAGGAATGAGATCTTTCCCCAAGTGAAGGGGTTTAATTACCACAGGGTCTTGAACTAGAGCACGGGTACAAGCGGCTGAAATGTGCTTCCTCAGGATGGTGGCTAGTGTCTCCCTTAGAGATAAGGTGAGAAGCTCAGTCATTTGTGAGGAGCTCGGATTAGAGCTGCTGCTCCTTCGCATTGAAGGGAACCAGCTGAAGTGGTTCCAGGAGCATCAAGAAAGGATGCCTCCTGGGAGCCTCTCTAGGGAGGTGTTCCAGGCACGTCCAGCTGGGAGGAGACCCCAGGAAAGACCCAGGACTAGGTGGGGAGATTATATCTCCACACTGGCCTAGGACCACCTCAGGATCCCCCAGTCAGAGGTGGTTAATGTGGCCCGGGAAAGGGAAGTTGGCAGTCCCCTGCTAGAGCTGTTGTCCCCTCAACCCAATCTCAGATAAGCTTGAGGCATTTGGCCCTCGACAAAAAAAAAAACAAACCAACAACAACAACAAAAAACCCTTTCACATCGGAGTATGAGGTCTGTAGTGAGCATGGTGGGAAATTAGAGCTTACATTCCTAGCTGTTCAAGTGTTATCACAAAATATATTCAATTGGATGTCACAAAACCAAAATATAAACACTTTGGACAATGTGGAAGCTGATACTTTTGGACGAGGGTGGTCTCCAACTGGACGACTCAGAGGTCAAAATCATAATTCCAAAGATATAATTTCCAATGGCCTGGTCAAGACAGAATTCTACAAAGGTGAGAGGTGGTTTGAGATGCCTTTTTTTGCAAGTTCTATGAGCCAGTGTAGAACATTCCAGACATTCTGCCTCCATTCAGTGATGTCTTAGTGGGTTTACTTATGACAGATGTCATGCTCGCATCCTGTGTGGTAAGGCGAGTGAACTGGACAGCTTTGATCTCATTGCTTTTCTCATTTCCAGGCTTGAATCACTTTGTAAGTCCCTGAAAAGCTCATTTGTCTGCAAGATTAACTGTCAGATGTTTATTTAGGCTCTGATGTTAAAGTGAAAACAAACTTTGTAGCTCACAGTTTTAAGGTCAGGTCAACTGTCTTAAGGATAAGAGCACAAGCCCATCCACTGTGCTTATTCCTTCAAAACCATATTGGATCAGATTGAGTTGCACCTAAATGACTAGGTGTTGCTTTGGTTGGAAGTTGCTGTGATATCTCGGTGGCAGAGACTTTTACATGACTTCTAATGAGGACTGTATCAGTGTGCACAGGTCTGGAAACTGAAAATGGCTCAATACTTAATAAAAATCAGAGGCTATGAGTTGCTTGGCTCTGGTTCCATCATCCACAGTGGCAACGCCAGACATGGTAATCCAAAACTGGTGGTGTAACTAAAAGTACTGATGGCAAAGTGCTGGAGACTCCTGCAGAAATGTATGGCCTGTAGAACTGGCATGTTTTTGAACATTGACCACAGACTTGTCACTTCCGCAAAGAGTCAGCTAAAGTCCCACAGACTGCGGTCTGCTCGGTGTTCGACACTTAAATTGGCCAGGCTTCAAGACCCCCTTGTTTTGGAGTTGTTTGGAATTGAGTGAATTTCAACCCCAGGAGTCAGTGCACAGCCTGGTTGCATTTCCAGGGTATATCAGGAGCTGCGCATGCAAACTATGATGGCCATGAGAACAGACAAGGATGCGTTTGTAAGAACAATCTGTGAACAGATAACACACGTCTGTGGTCTTGTGACCCTCAGCCTGCTATGTTTCTCAAAACCTACACTTACCCCGGCTCTTCTTCTTACCACAGTCCTTGCCACTGAGGGCACCATCCTGACAAATGATTCTGCTTTACTGTCCCACTGGACCGGCTGCCATGAGCAGCTGTAAAAAGCTGATGGTGTACATCTGTGGTGGCAGGGTTCTGCTGGTTGATCAACTGAAAACCACAAATTCTGTGAGATTACAATGGTGGTAAAACACTTGAAGATGAGTAAAGCCACATGGACATGTGGAACTGAAGCTGATGGCGATGCTATTCTGGCATTGTGGGCAACATTTGTAGACAATGATCGTTACAGCAGATTGGAAGCAAGTACTTGTCCCTCTCTGGAAAGGAAAGGTTGATTAACTAAATAGCGACAACTACAGGGGCATTACCTGGCTTTGTGTGTAGGCAAGGTACTTGTAGAAGTGAGTCTCAGTAGGATTCAGTACCCAAGAAATCATCCATCGATGACATCCTATGTCTCTCATTACTTAATGAATTGTCAAACTGTGTCAACAGCTGGTCAGAATGCTTTGAAGGACACCCTGAGAATTTTTTTGATCCTCAGTAGGTTGCTGGATATCATAGCCAGCTTATACACAGGCACTGTGAGCGCTGCACAAAGTGGAGGAAGAGAATCTGACTTCTTCCGCTTGAACTCTGGTGTTCTTCAGGAATGTGTTCTGGCTCCTATATTGTTTTGTGCTTGCATGGCCTGATGATGGGTGACTTTAAGTCCAACATCTTCAGTGCCTTTGATGGTGAGCAAAGATTTATTGACCTTGAGTTTGTGCACAATGCTGTGATCTTTGTGGAATTAATGGGTGACCAGATTGCAACACTTGGCTTGAAAACATCTCTGGGCTTTTTGAGGTGGAAGCCAATGCCACAAGATTTGTTGAGTAACTTGAACCCCACGTAGTGCTGCAGAATCCAAAATAGCACCATGTTTTGAAGTTGTTTCCATTCCCGTCATTGTGGTCAATGACCTTATTGTGCTGTCTTTTGAGTGTTTGGAGTTAGTTGTTCATCTGTATTTTGGATTGCACTACACTAATATAGCCAGTTCCTAATTTGATCATGAACAAGCAGTTTCATGCCATTCCTTGAATATGTCAAACAAATTTTTGTGTTCACTGTTACCACCAGAAGTTCCTGAATTTTGTCATTGCTACAGTTAGACATTTTGTTGGCATCTTAGTGTAAACAGCTTTCTTCTTCACTCTTAGATGTTTGTAGTCATCCAGTTCCACACCAGTTGGATGATGGAAACAACATTCACATGCCCACTCCATGTGAATCCTCTGGACACTGACCTTCTGTATTCACACATGAGCTCAGTTGCCATTACATGGACTTTGTACACAGGGACATAGCAGTGTAATGACTGTCCAATACTGGTCCATCAGATTCAGAACAGCTCCTCTGGGTAATGCTTAGATAAGTTCAATCATGTAGCGTACATGTGAAAACACCTTTTGTTATGACACCTTTAAGCTGTTGGTTCTCTTGTGCAGTCATCCAGCCATCTCTACTCCTTGTTATTTTTTTACCTAGTGAAACTAGACCTTTTTTGATTTTTGATAAGCCATGCAACACTAAGTTGAGTACATCTGATTGTGTTGTGTTCATGTTATTGCAGCAAAACTTGTATGTGTCTCCTTCATTGTGTGTTTGGAGCGCTGTGACTGTCTTACGCAGATGTGGAAGGCATCAGACGTTCAGAGTTGTTGATTGCTGGCTGCACTGATCTGTGTACATGTCTGCATAGCCAACGACTGTACTCAGAATCGGGAGAGAAGCCAACAAAATTTGTGTCTGTATTTCCAGAATTGTACATAACAAGCGCATAGTCTGCACTAACCCACAGCACCACAGGCAAACATTGATAAGTTTATCACTGGCAGAATGCTTTTACAAAACATAGGAGAGTGATTTCGACCTTTGAAGTTTTTACTCCAAAACCAATAAGCTTTTTGGGGTCATCATGCCCAACATACATACCAGGTTTAGTGACAATCAAGCAATTAGGAAAGAAGATATGGCAAGCTACACCCCAAGTGATCTTCAGACTGACTGACGGACGTCTAACCTACCGGCTGCTCTGTGGAAAAACAGCTTCCAACCAAACCAACAAAAACAAGAGCAATCTGAGATTTCTGGCATCCATCAAGGGTTGACAACGACTCAAAATAACAGATATGTGATTCACATTATGACCCGGAGTTTACATGGATCCGGATTCCTCAACACAATGCAATAATTGCATACTGATCCAGAATGGTCCGACTGATCAAGACGCTTAATTTAATTCACAAGTTGAAACAAAATAGTGTCTTCCTGATCTTAGTTTTACATCATGATGTCGTATCCGTGAAGTAGTTTTGACATAATCCTTAAAACTCTACAAAGTGAAATTTAGTGGAGTCTTCCAAGGCCTAACACTAATGTGTGGTGAAAATCTGTGGAGTAGTTTTGACATAATCCTCAAAATATGACAATGTGAAGTGTACAAACTGAAATCCTGATCCAGAATCCAGATCACCTCCAAAATGCATTGGAGTCTTAGGAGGTCCATGGAGTCCATAACCTAATATTTATCTGTGTTGCAGATTTGGTGAGAATCTGTGAAGTAGTTTTGATTGAATCCTTAAAAGCCTATATAAAGTGAAATTTTGATCCAGAATCTGGATCTGGAGCAACGCCAAAATTTAATGGAGTCTTCCATGGCCTAATATCTGTCTGTGGTGAAATTTTGTTAAAATCCGTGCAATAGTTTTTGACATAATCCTGCTAACAGACAGACAAATAGATAAATAAACAACAATGATTTTGTTACGTCCTTTGCGGACGTAATGACAAAACCCATTACATAGAAAATTGCTACTGGTGGTCTTGAACCAGGAACCTTCTTATTTTGAAAGCAGGTGCACAAAAGAGTAAAGGGTTGGCCACCACACCACCCAGTGTGATGTTCAATATACGTAGGGCTAATTTAATCAAGCTAATGCCAAGACTAATGCAATGACATTGAACAGCAATGGAATCAAAACAGGCGAAACATACGAGGTCTGTCAATAAAGCAACGGTCCTTTTTATTTTTTTCAAAAACTATATGGATTTCATTCATATGTTTTTACGTCAGACATGCTTGAACCCTCGTGCGCATGCGTGAGTTTTTCCACGCCTGTCGGTGACGTCATTCGCCTGTGAGCACTCCTTGTGGGAGGAGTCGTCCAGCCCCTCGTCGGAATTCCTTTGTCTGAGAAGTTGCTGAGAGACTGGCGCGTTGTTTGATCAAAATTTTTTCTAAACCTGTGAGACACATCGAAGTGGACACGGTTCGAAAAATTAAGCTGGTTTTCAGTGAAAATTTTAACGGCTGATGAGAGATTTTGAGGTGATTCTGTCGCTTTAAGGACTTCCCACGGTGCGAGACGTCGCTCAGCGCTCTCAGCCGCCGTCGTCAGCCTGTTCAAGCTGAAAACCTCCACATTTCAGGCTCTATTGATCCAGGACATCGTGAGAGAACAGAGAAGTTTCAAAAGAAGTCGGTTTCAGCATTTTATCCGGATATTCCACTGTTAAAGGAGATTTTTTTAATGAAAGACGTGTGGACGGGTCCGCGCGTCGGGACGCAGCCGACGCGGTGCGGCGGCACAGGAAAAACACCTCCGTGTTGATAACCATTTGTAAAATCCAGGCGGCTTTTGATGGCTTTCAGTGGAGTGAGTATATGAGAAATTGTTTAACAGCAGGACATGTTCCAACTTGTCCTTAAGGCTTCCAACAGAGGCGTTTTTCCTGTGGCGGAGCGTCGCGTACGCGCGGATCCGTCCGCACGTCTTTCATTAAAAAAATCTCCTTTAACAGTGGAATATCCGGATAAAATGCTGAAACCGACTTCTTCTGAAACTTCTCTGTTCTCTCACGACGTCCTGGATCAATAGAGCCTGAAATGTGGAGGTTTTCAGCTTGAACAGGCTGACGACGGCGCCTGAGAGCGCTGAGCGACGTCTCGCACCGTGGGAAGTCCTTAAAGCGACAGAATCACCTCAAAATCGCTCATCAGCCGTTAAAATTTTCACTGAAAACCAGCTTAATTTTTCGAACCGTGTCCACTTCGATGTGTCTCACAGGTTTAGAAAAAATTTTGATCAAACAACGCGCCAGTCTCTCAGCAACTTCTCAGACAAAGGAATTCCGACGAGGGGCTGGACGACTCCTCCCACAAGGAGTGCTCACAGGCGAATGACGTCACCGACAGGCGTGGAAAAACTCACGCATGCGTACGAGGGTTCAAGCATGTCTGACGTAAAAACATATGAATGAAATCCATATAGTTTTTGAAAAAAATAAAAAGGACCGTTACTTTATTGACAGCCCTCGTATATCGCTCCTGACAGTTCTGGGGTGGTAAAGAGTTGTGTGGACCAAAACAGGAATGATACCATGAACAAATCTTTATACCATCAGCACTGCAAGTGCTTTTATGTAGCTTGAAGCTCCCTTTGTGATGTGCCATCAAATAATAGCCTATTTGTTAGTAGCATTAATCACAATGGTAACATAGTGTGCTGGTCATGAAATTTCACTGAGGTAATCTTTGTAAATCTCCTCACTGAATTACCTGCACATCTCTTTGATGTTAAATTTGTCCCAAAGGGTCAAGACTCAGAGAGCTTTGATTGAGTTGTACCAGGTGCACATGCCGTGTTCAGCCCTGCTATTTCCCCTCATTTAATTCATATCCTGAAATAGCTTTTTATCTGAAATTTTGTCTGAATTTAACATCTGCACAAACAGGAAAAGCAATTTGTCTGCATGCTATGTTAAGAGCCAAGGTTTCCTCTGACACATTTGGCTCTCAGCAAAATTTCCACGACAGTTTGGAGTTCCGTTCCTGATTCACTTTCTCTCCTGCAGAAGGAATATCATTATAGAGCTTGATATGGAAAGACTATCCCACCCCAATTAACCTCACCATTATGTGGCTGGACATGGAAGCTTTGTGCAGCATGTGTGACGGCCACATGCAATATACCCCGAGTGTAAACACAGCAATTATCGTCAGGCTTTGTGCTCAAAGCCCTCTTTACAGTCACTATAATGGGTTTGTCTCATTGGCAGTGGGTTTGACACTTAATTGATCTTTCAGTTAGGCTTGGACGGGGGGTGGGGGTGCATCCTGTGCTGGAGTCTGACTCATATCTAACTAAAGTCCCCTCCAACCCCATTCCTGCACTTCAGCAAAGCTTTTGCATCTTCTCCTCTATTTAAAAATGCAGGCTCACCATCCACATGCTATACTGTCTGTATACACAAAACCGTGGCTGTGTAACAGGGATGGTTTCCCATGTTTAAGTAATCAGCAGCATTAGTGTGGAACACCTTTAGTGTAACTTCCACACAGTCATAGTTTCTGTGTAGGCTCTCAGTTGTCCAGGTGGTTTCCATAGTAGAGAAGCTTGAATCTTCGACTGGACTGGGTTGCTTGACGCAAGGACGTTTCGCTTCAAATCACAGAAGCTTCCTCAGCTAAAATTCTTGCTCTGGTGGTCTGACTTCTGTCTTGACTCTTGTAGAGAAGAATAATCAAGAAGTCACAAAAGCTGGAGTTTTAAACCTAACCAGACCCCTCCTACCGAGAGGCAGACTGCTATAGGCTGGTGACTAAAACAATAGCTTTAATTAACACCTATTGTGCTCTAGTTAACACCCTCCTAATGACAGGGCAGCTGTCCCTCTCCTGATGGCTCCCTTGACGATGCTGCTGATGACGTGAATGACTCATTACCATGAACAAAAGCCTGAAACTGCTTTGACCTGAGTACCCCATTGTAAACAGGGGATAAAGCGTGTCTCAGACCCCCTCCCCGGTTAAGGCTAGGTTTCAAACGTTTCACAAAGAATGCCTCCTTGACCCCTCTCTCAAACCATTTCTTCTCTCTAGCTAATATTTTAACTTCCTTGTCCTCAAACGTGTGGTTAGTGTCTTTAAGGTGGAGATGAACTGCAGACTGAGGTCCACTGGCGCCCTCTCTGTGGTGCTGGTATAGCCTTTTGTGTAAAGGTTGCTTAGTCTCACCTATGTAGTGTTCGTTACAGTTTTCCTGACATCTGATAGAATACACTACATTGCTCTGTTTGTAACTAGGGATCCTGTCCTTAGGGTGAACTAATTTCTGTCTCAAGGTGTTAACCGGTTTAAAGTAAACTGGGATTTTGTGCTGTCTGAAGATCCTCTGTAGTTTTTCCCCTACTCCTGCTAAATAAGGGAGAAACACTGCTCTTCTTCTTGTCTCCGTCTCCTGTCTATCTGGTCTCTTTGTTCTCTGGGACTTCTGCACTTTGTCCAGGGACCATTGTGGGTACCCACATACTGTGAGGGCTTTCCGGACAAGTTGTTGTTCTTTAGCCTTTCCCTCTGCAGTTGTGGGCACCTGTAGGGCTCTGTGTTGAAGCGTCCTGATCACCCTGAGCTTGTGTTCAAGGGGGTGGTTTGAGCCAAAGAGCAGATATTGGTCAGTGTGAGTTGGTTTTCTGTAAACCCCTGTCTGGAGCTGCCTGTTCTCTCCAATCGTAGCATCACAGTCCAAGAAGGCTAAATGGTTGTTTCTGGCATCCTCACGTGTGAACTTGATATTGGCGTCCACCGAGTTGATGTGTTCTATAAAGTCCTCAACTTCCTGTTGCTTGATTTTAACCCATGTGTCATCAACATATCTGAACCAGTGACTGGGAGAGATGCCCGTGAAAGACGTCAAGGCTGTCTTCTCCACTCGCTCCATGTACAGATTGGCCACAATGGGGGATACCGGAGACCCCATTGCACAGCCATGAATCTGCCTGTAGTAATTCCCCCTAAACAGGAAATACGTGGTGTTAAGACAGATCTCCAAGAGCTGGCAGATGTGGTCTGGTGTGAGTTTGGTCCTTTCAAGTAGAGACACATCCTCCAGCAGTCTCTGCCTCACAGCTGAGATGGCCTGAGCGGTGGGGATGCAGGTGAACAACGAAGTCACATCAAAAGACACAATTGTTTCATCTGTCTCCAGCTGCAGGTCCTTGATCTTGTTCACAAAATCTTGTGTGTTCTCCACATGGTGTTCTGAGTTACCCACTAGAGGAGCCAAAATCCACTTGAGGTGCTTGGCCACATTGTACGTGATGGAATCTGTGCTACATACAATAGGCCTGAGTGGCACGTCCTGTTTGTGGATTTTGGGCAGTCCATAGATGCACGGAGTGGCATCCCCAGGGTACAGTCTGTAGTATGTCTGCCTGTCAATGAGTCCCTCTTTCTCCAGGTTTTGGAGTTAGCTAATGATTTTCTTCTTATAGCCGCTCGTGGGGTCTCTCTTCAGACGTTCATATGTATTGGAGTCACTGAGCAAGTTGTTGATCTTGGCCTCGTAGTCAGATGTGTTCAGGACCACCGTGCATCTGCCTTTATCCGCTGGCAGGATAAGGTTGCTTTGGTCCTTTTGCACTGCTGACAAAGCTTTCCATTCTTCTCCTGTGATGTTGGATGGAGGAGGCTTAGCACTGTTCAGCACTGCTGTGACTCTTAGTCGGAGGTCCCCAGCTTCTGACTCTGACAAACTGTTATGTTTAATGGCTGACTCTACTGCAGTGATGTAATCTACTGTCGGTATATGTTTAGGGGTCACTGAGAAATTTAGTCCTTTAGCGAGCACATCCTTTTCTGTCTAAGAACCCTGTTGGAGAGATTCTTTACCCAATTTTCCCTATTGTCACTAATTTGTCTGGGTGTATCTTTAAAAATACTCCCACTGAAAGTACACCTTTTCTGCACTAAAAAGGTTGTGAAACTTCCTGATTTGCCGCTCCTTACTTTTTAAATGCTCAGCCATTTGAATTTTAACTATGAACTTTGTGATCTTATTATGGGCCTCTTCCTCCACTAAAGTTTCTAACATTTTGTGCAGACTATCAAGATTATTTTGAAGGTGTAATATTTTAAAATGAAGCCTTCTAATTCTAAGACCCCAAATCCTCCTAAGGTAACTGTGCTGGATCTTTTCTGCTGTGTGACCTGCTTCTAGTGCCTTTTGCTTCATGCATTTGGGAATAACATTGTTTTGTTTGCATCTCAGGTTAAATCTTAAGTGGTTTCTAAAGTTAGCTATCTTTTTAGCAGTCTTTTCCAGCTTACGTACCAGTGCCAGGGCCTCATGCCCACAGTTGGTTGCAATGTTTCTCTGTAGGCTCTCAGTTGTCCAGGTGGTTTCCATAGTAGAGAAGCTTGAATCTTCGACTGGACTGGGTTGCCTGACACGAGGACGTTTCGCACAAAATCCCAGTTTACTTTAAACCGGTTAACACCTTGAGACAGAAATTAGTTCACCCTAAGGACAGGATCCCTAGTTACAAACAGAGCAATGTAGTGTATTCTATCAGATGTCAGGAAAACTGTAACGAACACTACATAGGTGAGACTAAGCAACCTTTAAACAAAAGGCTATACCAGCACCACAGAGAGGGCGCCAGTGGACCTCAGTCTGCAGTTCATCTCCACCTTAAAGACACTAACCACACGTTTGAGGACAAGGAAGTTAAAATATTAGCTAGAGAGAAGAAATGGTTTGAGAGAGGGGTCAAGGAGGCATTCTTTGTGAAACGTTTGAAACCTAGCCTTAACCGGGGAGGGGGTCTGAGACACGCTTTATCCCCTGTTTACAATGGGGTACTCAGGTCAAAGCAGTTTCAGTCTTTTGTTCATGGTAATGAGTCATTCACGTCATCAGCAGCATCGTCATCAGGAGAGGGACAGCTGCCCTGTCATTAGGAGGGTGTTAACTAGAGCACAATAGGTGCTAATTAAAGCTATTGTTTTAGTCACCAGCCTATAGCAGTCTGCCTCTCGGTAGGAGGGGTCTGGTTAGGTTTAAAACTCCAGCTTTTGTGACTTCTTGATTATTCTTCTCTACAAGAGTCAAGACAGGAGTCAGACCACCAGAGCAAGAATTTTAGCTGAGGAAGCTTCTGCGATTTGAAGCAAAACGTCCTCGCGTCAAGCAACCCAGTCCAGTCGAAGATTCAAGCTTCTCTGCCACACAGTCATAGCTTATTGTTTGAGTAACAGCGTGACAAGAACCTGGATCCAAAAATGCTGGACACAGATGCAACTCACACAAGAGTGTAGAGTAAAAAACGGGTTTTACTCTTGAGCCAGAAATAGTTCGGTACACGGGTAAGCAGGCCAGAATAAGCAACAGTATCCAAAACATGAGTCAAAAATCGAGGTCATAAACGGGCAAGAGGTTCAAAACACGCTACTGCAAAACAACGTCAATGACTGTGAATTAGAGCTGGAACGAAGACACTAGAGAACAACGAACTGGCGAAGCATGTGTGCAAGCAGAGGGTTTAAATAATAAGAGTGATTACAGCAGATGAGGTGCAGGTGTGGGACAGCAGACAGGAACAGGGCGTGACAAAAAAGAGACAAGACACACCCTAATCCCACCATCAGACAAGAGAGTGCAGTAAAGTCAAAACCAAGCAAACCCCATCGTGAGCATAAAGAAAATACACAAAATCCCCACACCAATCAGATCACAGTGCTTCGGCCCTTCATGGCACATGATTGCCCACCCCTGTTCTAGATAACGTTGATGGATGGGACTTTAATTTATTGATGACTTTTATCTATATTTGTTTTTTTTAGGTCATATCTGGTGCAGATGCCCACTAGGTGAATTGATGTCTGAGGGATAGTTGAGGGATGACTCAAGGTATTCATTTCAGAGCGGGAAAGTATTGACTTCCTAATCCCGGTGTTGCTGTTGTGTGGGCCGCTGAAGAGGAGGTACTGCTGGCCCACCACCACCAGAGGGCGCCCTGCCTGGAGTGCGGGCTCCAGGCACCAGAGGGCGCCGCCGCCTCACGTGAGCAGCTACGGTGACAGCTGTCACCCATCACCTGAGACAGCTGACAACAATCATCTGTGGGGTATATCAGCAGGACGGCACCTCCACCTCATTGCCGAGATATCGTTTCTACCAGAGAGGTAACGTATCGAAGCTACGGAGTGTATCTTTTTGGATTTGTGCTTAGTTTGTGGATTACTGTTCCAACGAGAGGTGGAGGTAACTTCCCTGCTGTTCGGAGTCCTGGGTGCAAACGCGCCCCCATCTAACTGTCCTTTGTTCCTCGCCAGCAGTACCAGGTCCGACACGCGGAGGCAGTGGCCACCTGGGAGTTCGGGACTTGGCGGCTCCAGTATTCCCGGGGTCCTGTGGCGGAGGAAGCCGTGTGGTTCCGGTCTTACCTTGGAGAGGCGTCTCCTATCTTCGAGCCTGCCCACACGACACTTTTGTGAATTGACTGTTGTCCATTGCTGTGATTGGTTGTATTTGTTGTGCACATTCACAACAGTAAAGCTTGTTATTTTGACTTACTCCATTGTCCGTTCATTTGCGCCCCCTGTTGTGGGTCCGTGTTCCTACACTTTCCCAACAGTTGCAGACCAAATGGTCCGCCACTAAAAATTGGTCTGCCCTGCCACCACTGAGCATGCGTCATTTCCAACCACAGCAGCACATCTGAGACGGAGTCTCTTCACCCAAAGCGATCAGATGGATTAATGGGATTATTAACCATCAGATGACAAGGTAAAACCTCTTAAATCATTCTAAAGACAGTTTTAAGCAGAACAAGGCGAAATTCCGTGACGCTTTCAAATGACTGACGTGCAGTGAACACAGCAGCTCACAGCTCATGTAGCCGCGTCACTCTGATCGCTTCCTCTGTCTTTCATGATGAAATAATGCTGAATTTATGTGGAAATGATTGTTGTGCAAAAGCTTCAGATATCTGTCGCTGAGATAGATGATGACTGGAGTGCAGTTTTAAGCAGAAATGAGGTGATAATCGGTGAACCACGGCTGATGACGCATGTGCAGTGAATGCAGAGCGGACAGATTTTTAGGGGGGACCATTCGGTCTGCGACACCGGCACCCGACCCCCAACCCCTTTGGCCTTCTACGTGAACTTTGTTACTTTGTAATTATACTGTAATTTTTGCTTTACCAAATTCATTTGTATTTTACTCAGATTGTTTCTTGTTTAGGCCTGCATATCTATGTTCATCAAACAACTACACTTCTGACTTATTTGGGCTGTCTATTGGTTTGGGTCTTCTGGTGTTGCTGAGCCGAGGGAGGCTCATCGACTGTATAGTCAGTCCTTTGTGTTTTCATCCAGCATGATGTGACTGTGGATGGAGATGAACAGGGCAGGTTGCCAGAACGTACCTGTACAAAAGAACACAGAGATCTGCTTCATCGGTGTCCTGAAATTAGGCTGATCTGATCTGGAGGTTATCAATGACTCCAAAGATAGATTGTTACCTCCGCCAAGGAGGTTATGTTTTCAGTCCCGTCTGTTTGTTTGTTGGCTGGCTGGTTGGTTGGTTGGTTGGTTTGTTAGCAGGATTACTCAAAAAAAAACCTCAACGGATTTCAATGAAATTTTTACCAGGGGTGTATCTTGGCCTAACTTAGAAGCATTAAATTTTGGTAATGACCTGGAACACGATCCGGATCCAGTAATTTTTTTAAGGATTCTTTATCATTGCAGGATAGGGCCAATTTCAACATTTTTGCATCTAACTTCATGAATACAGGTCACAAAAGCTGAACAAAAATTAAGTTGCGACACAACAATAATTTAGCATTTGTTTCTCCTCATTGAATAAACTTGTTATTAAAAAATAAAAAAAACTTGTGTAGTTCATGCAGTTTCTCTTTATAAATACTAATAATTAATAATAAAAATAATTTGCTGAAGATCTAAGGGTTTAACCCTCTGGGGCCAACGGCGTTGTATACGACGGCTGAGACCAAGCTTTACTAAATTATGAATAAATTTTTAATGATATGAGATAGAAACATACTTTTTGTTGCTGAAAAGTTAACTCTGCGGACTTTCGAGCCACCATCCACCATCTTTGTACTCCTCACAGAAGTCGTGTGATGACGTGAGCAATGTGAGTGTCCAATCGGAATTGGTTCACCGTCACATGGTTTTCCAAAATCCAGTCGTAGGGCAGATTCACCTCACGTGACAAACCAAAGATTGTTTTTAGGAGTGATGTGCTACTAGTTTATTATAGTTTGCTGTGTGTTTTGAATAAATGTGTGTGGAAAATTATTTTCTGCTTTACTTTTTCCTTTCTTATTTCTGATTGTAAACCTTTATTACAATTATAAAACACAACTATAGCATATATATTTTGAAAATACAGGTTGTCCTGAAAAAAACAGACATAAAACTTGATTGTGGGATGCAGGGAGAGCTGTTAACAGCAATAATAAAACATTTATTCCAGGCGAGTGAACTGTCCAAAAAATGCCCTCGGACCCCAGAGGGTTAACCACTGAATCTGATACATGATGGTAGATGCGTGAAATGACGTGGAAAAAGTCTCTTTGCAAAAGGGTATTCCATGTGATGTCAGTGACCCTATGGCCTTGGTGGAGGTTTGCGCTTTCTGAGTGCTTCTAGTTATTGCTGCTTGACTAACTGGTCCTTGTGCCCTGGTTCCTGGTTAATCAGGTTTTCACCTGATGTAGCAAATTTTTGCCTGCTGAGTCCATGACTACCCCGGTTGTAATGTCATTATGGGTGCTTAGTGAACCCTTTTCTCCCTATGGCATATAGTCACCTGTGAACCATTCTAATTGCATTTTCCATACCACCACAACTTTTTCAGATTTGGGGTTGTATTAGGATAAGCTGGTTCATTGATGATTCCTGGTGTCTGGGGGAAACACTGGATCACTAGTGTGGAGGTGAAGCAAAGACGATAGTGAATGCTGAGCAGAAAGACTGCAGAGAGCATGAAGTGATTAATGAGAATATTCAAAGACAAACCAGCCTGCTAGGTGAGTCTGGGAATAAGATGTGGTTTCAGTGGAAACTTTGCGTAAAAAAATCAACCATGGGCAGATGGTTTGAATGAGGTGTGTACACAGGGAGGACCATTGATTCTTGGCGAGACATGATGAGTCGATTAGTTAGCAGACAGCAGCTGATGATCCAGAACACAGAGATATGGTTTTTAGGAAAGAAGGAAAAGACAGCTAGCAGTCATTAGCAAGGGAGATGTGTCTTGTATGACGTGCTAGCAAAACAAATGATCTGAGGATGAGCTACTGATGATGAGCTGGTATTTGTTGTGTGGGCCGCCAGAAGAGGAGGTACTGCTGGCCCACCACCAGAGGGTGCCCTGCCTGAAGTGCGGGTTTCAGGCACGAGAGGGCGCTGCCGCCACGGACACAGCTGGGGGTGACAGCTGTCACTCATTATCTCTTGACAGCTGTCACCCATCTACACTTCATCATCCCACTCCATAAAGACCGGACGTTATCTCCACCTCGTTGCCGAGATATCGTCTACCTTAGGAGGTAACCTTCTCAGCCTGCATATCCAGATAAGTGGTTACTCTGACACTGTACGAGTGTGTGTTAGAGGTGGAGGTGGAATTCCCATCGTTGTTGTTACTGGGTGTTCACACACCCACATCTGATTGTCTCTGCTCCCTCGCCAGCAGTACCAGATCCGACACGCGGAGACAGTGGCCACCTGGGGTGTTCGGGATTTGGCGGCTCCAGTATTCTCCGGGTTCGGTGGCGGAGGAAATCGTGTGGTTCCGGTTCTTCTCAGGACAGACGTCCTCTATCCTCGAGCCTGCCCACACGTCACCTTTGCTAATTGACTATTGTACATATTCTGTAATCTGCTGTGTTTGGTTGTGCTTTTCACAACAGTAAAGTGTTCATATTTGACTCTTTCATTGTCCGTTCATTTACGCCCCCTGTTGTGGGTCCGTGTCACTACACTTTCACAACAGTATTGATACATCGCAGTTGATGTGCAGACGGAGAACATGGGTGCAGTTGAACTGATATGCATCCGGCATTCTTCTTTAGTGCCACACCCATGCCGACAACACGTACATAGACAAGGAGAAATGGGGAAAAAGGTTAAAGCAACATGACAATGGAAGGAAATGACTGTGACCATGACAAGTTTTGCCATACTCTGGGTTCCTATATCTGTATTGCCACCTTTGTGATACTTTTTAAATTTTACTCTTTTTTTTTAATTTTTTTTACTATTTTACTATTTTTGCTGTATTTTACTAGTAGTACAACTTATTATTGTTGTGTGGGCTGCCAGAAGAGGAGGTACTGCTGGCCCACCACCAGAAGGCGCCCTGCCTGAAGTGCGGGCTTCAGGCACGAGAGGGCGCTGCCGCCTCAGGAACAAGCCGTGGTGACAGCTGTCACCCATCATTCGTGACAGCTGTCACTAATCAACACATCTGGTATAAAAGCAGGAAGACACCTCCACCAAACTGCAGAGATATCATCTTCATCTGGAGGTAATACTCTCAGCCCCTTTTGTGAGATCGATAAATCTATTATTGTGAGTGTTTGCAGGAGAACCGGTCGTTTTTGAGGAGGCTGTGCAAGACGGCGCTCCTTTTCAGCTGAGACCACTGCAACGCGCTGAGTGAGAGGTGGAGGTGGCATTCCCACCATTGTTACTGGGTGTTCACACACCCACCCTTTGACTGTCTTTTGCTTTCTGCCAGCAATACCAGATCCGACACTCCGGGAAAGTGGCCACCTGGGGACTCCGGAACTTGGCGGCTCCAGTATTCCTCGGGTTCAGGTGGCGGTGGAAATCGTGTGGTTCCGGTTCGTTTCCAGACGGGCGTCTCCTATCGTCGAGCCTGCCCACACGACACCTTTATTAATTGACTGTTGCACATTCTGATTCTGCTGTGTTTGGTTGTGACATTCACACCAGTAAAGTGTTATAATTTGACTCCTTCCATTGTCCGTTCATGTACGCCCCCTGTTGTGGGTCCATGTCACTACACTTTCCCAACAATTATTTTGCTAAAGTGTTTCCTGTTTAGGCCTTGGCTTCTATATCACTATGTTTTGCAGACCTTGCTTTCACCAGAGGTGCCACACATATACCCGGTATTCATATCAAATCCTTGGACTGTCGGGCCTTGATTTAAAGTTTTACCATTCATAAAGCCTTATGGCACTGGGCCAGTCTTTGGTTTTGCAGTGCAGTATCACAAAAAAAGTCAAGCAGTTCTAAATGGCTGTTTCTGCACTTATTCATCAGGTGGCATGAGATGCTGCTGAAAATGTGTTGAATGCCTTATGATATCCAGCAAAGTGTTTCCACAAATATCATAATTTCTTGGAATTCTGGAGCACACATTGGTTAACTTTATTTTCACCTGCTAGTTTACCTGTTTATATTCTTAAATTTTCTGATCAACTCCATAGCAGAAAGGAGACCTTCATGATCAAGGCCCTTGGTCACATACCTTGGTCCCACCTTGTATAATAGAACAAACACACTGTAAAGTGTCATTTGAATAATAGTCTGCTCTGCTTGTTAAGTCTCTGGGGTCCAGGGGTATTTTCTCGATTTTTCCATGTGTTTAGTAATTCCCCCTAACCAGGAAAGTCCCATTGAGATTACCAATCTCTTTTTCAAGGGAATCCTGGCCAAGACACCGGCACAGATCACACCAGTTCAGGACATTACAATTACAAATTACAATTACATTTTAAGGTACTTTTTGTATAATGCTCATGTGCTGCATATCAAATTGTTCAGAACAACCCAATTTTCAGAATATGTGTCACATAATTGTCAAGACCACTGTATACAGAATAAATTTGGCTCCAGATATGAAAAAATGAAATGCATTTTTCAAAAACTCTTCAAATTATTATTGAAAAGATACCTTTACTCATGTCAATGAACTGTTTTGTTGCTTGAAATAGGTTTACCAATGTATTTGGGTCACAAATGTAGTATAATATATGAAGTAAATTGTATTTCAGTGTATAATTATATCCAAAATGAAAATGTATAGTTTCACGTATTGAGTGAAAATGCTGTCAGTCACTATATATTACCAAATTTGAGTGATTTAGAGAAAATGACGCCAAATAAAGACAGCATACTGTCTATGAAGTTTCATTCATTCATCTCTCCATTCATTCCATTTTTATAAATTTACATTTTTAGAGCCGCCCATATTCATATCCATTGCTGATGTTCAGCTGTTGCTCCATGCATCTGCACCAAACACTCACGATGGTCATGTGAAACTTTCTCTGAATGCAAACAAACAAACAAACAAACAAACCAAAACCCTCAGCTGTAGGCTGATAGGATATGGATATTGGTGGTGAAATCTGAAGTTTCAGGGTGATTGCTCAGCTGTACCAATATGCCCATTTGGGGGACAAAAACTATTCCACTGCATATGCGTTTCCACATCTAATACCTTTTGCAAAAGACAGAATAAAAATGAAAGTGTTTCCAGCAGTTGAAAAAGCTCTTCTTCCTATTTTTGTTGCATTTTTTTCCCATGTTTTGTCAGTACAAAAATGAGTAACACCCTGCAGCAGCATGTCAGAGAAACCGTGCACTGTTAATCTTCCAAAAATTAGACTGAGAAGGAGACAGACCCATGTGATTGTCTCCGGCCTCTATGGCTGTGAGCCACACTTCGACTACCAGGAGGCAACATTTTAAAGGTGAGTTTGCAGTGTCAGTAAGGGCTCACATGGGTTCTCTCTGATGATCTGTTGCTAATCTATTGAGAGAAACATGATGAAAAACAGAGTTGGGCGTGCAGGCGCATCCATCTACCCCACAGGGTGAAACTTATCTGATTAAGTATTCTACTAAAACTAAATTTAATTCCTTTTAATATTATTTTCTTTTCATATTACATCATCTAATTGTAATTCTGACTTGTTTGTGTCAGTCCTCAGGGGTTGCTTAGCTACTGTATAGTCTTAATAGTTCCTTGTGTTTTCAGACAACATGATCTAATTCTTTTTCTTTTTTTTTCGTTTTTATAAGTTAGCACCAGTGCAGAACATTTGCTGGGTCTATATCTATTTCCTCTTTTGGTGGTGGGCTTCCTCCTCCCTTTAGCTGGTACACTCCAAAATGAACAATAATGATATTCCTCTAAAGAAAAAGTATTCATTTTAATGTTAGATTGCTTGTAATTTCTATGGTTTAGAAATAATTACATTTTTAGGCTTTCTTGCATTTTTTCAGAAGTGAGCACTAATGCACATGAATCCACATGCACATGAAAACGCACACGCTCTTTGCCCACATACTTTTGTTCACAGATACAAATACCTCAGGAAAAGAAGTCACCATAACTCTTCTTTCAAGAATGCAGCAGATGTTTAAGCTGCCACTAAGCGGGGAGCGAGGCATCTTGCGTGACTTCAGATGAGCAATTATCCTTTTCGGCACAGACACAAAAACAGCCCTTTTTCTGGGAACAAGCCTCCCACCTAATATTTCTCTCTGCAGCCACAGGAGCACAGCAACATTTAAACAAATACCGATCTGTCACTCTGTAGGAATGTGTTATTTTTAGTGTGACTATTTTTACCTCTACTTATTTTTGTGGCGCCAAGAAATAACATTTTGTTTGGTTGCATGAAAGTATGACTCAGAAGGGTTTTGAGGCATTGGTTTTCAAAAGTTATTGCACTTGCTGGCTTTGCAAGTTAAAAGCGGTAGGCCAATATGAACGCTGCAGATTGTGCTCAGAATTAGGAGCACTGCAGCTCATTTGGTTTACGGTTCCAGTTTGCTAAGATGTGGTGGCATAATGTAGGGCCATTGCATTTTAAAGACAGAGTAGATGAGAGGCAATCAAGATAAAAAAAAAAAAAATCACCTCTGTGGCTGTTAATATAGGCATCAGTCTGTGGCAAATAATGGCAGCAAGCTGTTTTTGTTTGAAGTGCACACAACTTTACAGCACTGGGTTTTGAGGTTGTGTTCAGCATGCTTCTCTGCTGTAGAAATAAACGTTCTACATGTTAAATACGCTCAGCCACACCCAGACATGCACTGATGCATGTGCATAGACGTTTACATCTACACGGAGGCTGGCGCCACAGAGCAATCCGTCCACTGATGGACAATGTTTACAATGGACTTCTCACAACCAATCGCTGATGCGTTCCGACGTTTTAGCAGATCGGCTGTCTACGTGGTTCTCGTGTCTTGGGATGGCTTCTGCGGCACATTTTCCTTTACAAGACATATTTACATCTGCTAATCTCGATGCCTTTCTCCCGGTCTGACACTCTGTTTATCCTGTCCTCTGCTCAGTCTTCCAGCCCTCTGCCAAAGATTAATTGAATTATTTTTTGGCATCCTTACTCTTGATGTGAACACATGAGAAGTGTGCAAGTGTTTACATTTCATTTCTCCAGCTGGCAACTCAGACGTGTTTTGCTTCACCTCTTCGATCCCTATGGACAAAAAAAAAAAAAAAGGAGGGATGAAACCAAGGAATTCTGAAAATGTCTCATGCTGTTCTCACACAGGCAGCATTCAGAGGTGCATGTAGCACTCGCCACCCAATTTGCCACTATATGCCATAAACATGACCTTGCCGGTTATGTCCATATTTTAGTCATGTCCAAAATACTCACTGCATCTCCCCACCAAACGCCACAGACATGCTTCTGCATTAACAAGCACAGAACAAGTTAATAACACACAATGCATACACCATTAACACACACAAATCACACCGCAGCCCACCACCACTAATATGATATGCACACAACACTTGTCACAACTGGTTGTGGTGCTGTCATGAGCAACATACATGTTAATGTTGTGTGCATTGCATGTTTGTGAGAAAAAAATAATTTCCTTTAACACCATACCGATATGCTGGCAATATCACCTAAGTCATCCAGAGGCATACATTTTTAACTTATGGTTCAAATTTTAACCAAACTAATTTTGGACAAGTTATTTAAAATTACTGTCATGTCTGAAGTTTTATGAAGTGAAAATTTCACTAATATGTTTTAGTTTTAAAGTAATGTGCTAATTTTTAAGGTTTTGTGAGCACATGCTGTTTCCATCAGTGCATTATGGGTAGGATGATGTAATCTCAGTACAATCACGACAGGACAATTGCATTTCAGACAGTCTGTTCAGGCACCACGGACAACAGGATTAAACTCTAGTGCCTAAAACTCTCGTGAATATATTCTCTGGGTTTATAGACGTTGTTATTGTATTTGCGTTTGTTAAATTCCACGCATTTTAAATGTAGCAGACAGGGATTATCTGGAATTTTGTTTTCAAGGCCTCTACCGCCATCTACTGGCCAGTAGTGTTCATGGCAGTATTCGCCCTAAGTACTAAGCGTCTGGCTGCTCTCAGAGTGCCTCTGTACTTAGAGCTCTGTAGTAAACAAGTGCTTCCAGCAGGGGCAGAATGTTCAAAGACAAAAGTGTGGTCTCATTGTTTGGGTCTGTTGTTACTTTTAATAATACTAGAAGCTACTGTGGCATTAAAACTTAAATTTGTTTTATTAGTAGTTGTAAATGTACAAAAGTTATCTGTAACTTCTGATACATTTTTGGGTTGTTTATTGTTTTATCTTTATCGAAGATAACTTTTCAGTTATCTGATTATCTGTTATCAAAGTTAATTTTTTGGTTATCTGTGCCCACCACTGGTTAGAAGTAGTATGTGCCATGATTTGCATGTGTTAGTGGCAGTATGTGGTGTGATTGTGTGTTTTAGTTGTACTATATGCCATGATTTCTGTGTGTTAGCAACAGTATGTGGCGTGATTTGTGTGTTTTAGTTGTACTATATGCCATGATTTCTGTGTGTTAGCACCAGTATGTGGTGTGATTTGTGTGTTTTAGTGCTTGTATGTTGCGTGATTTGTGTGTGTTAGTACAACCCCTGGCAAAAATTATGGAATCACCGGCCTCACAGGATGTTCATTCAGTTGTTTAATTTTGTAGAAAAAAAGCAGATCACAGACATGACACAAAACTAAAGTCATTGCAAATGGCAACTTTCTGGCTTTAAGAAACACTATAAGAAATCAAGAAAAAAAGATTGTGTCAGTCAGTTACGGTTACCTGCATCAAATCACATCTGCTTGTTAGTCTGCATCTAAAAAGGAGTGATCACACCTTGGAGAGCTGTTGCACCAAGTGGACTGACATGAATCATGGCTCCAACACAAGAGATGTCAATTGAAACAAAGGAGAGGATTATCAAACTCTTAAAAGAGGGTAAATCATCACGCAATGTTGCAAAAGATGTTGGTTGTTCACAGTCAGCTGTGTCTAAACTCTGGACCAAATACAAACAACATGGGAAGGTTGTTAAAGGCAAACATACTGGTAGACCAAGGAAGACATCAAAGCGTCAAGACAGAAAACTTAAAGCAATATGTCTCAAAAATCGAAAATGCACAACAAAACAAATGAGGAACGAATGGGAGGAAACTGGAGTCAACTTCTGTGACCGAACTGTAAGAAACCGCCTAAAGGAAATGGGATTTACATACAGAAAAGCTAAACGAAAGCCATCATTAACACCTAAACAGAAAAAAACAAGGTTACAATGGGCTAAAGAAAAGCAATCGTGGACTGTGGATGACTGGATGAAAGTCATATTCAGTGATGAATCTCGAATCTGCATTGGGCAAGGTGATGATGCTGGAACTTTTGTTTGGTGCCGTTCCAATGAGTTTTATAAAGATGACTGCCTGAAGAGAACATGTAAATTTCCAGAGTCATTGATGATATGGGGCTGCATGTCAGGTAAAGGCACTGGGGAGATGGCTGTCATTACATCATCAATAAATGCACAAGTTTACGTTGATATTTTGGACACTTTTCTGATGTTTGAGGATGATGAAATCATTTTTCAAGAAGATAATGCATCTTGCCATAGAGCAAAAACTGTGAAAACATTCCTTGCAAAAAGACACATAGGGTCAATTTCATGACATAGGGTCAATGTCAACGAGCAGATGTGATTTGATGCAGGTGTTAGTTTTGGGGATGGAAATTTACAGGGTGATTTCATAATTTATTCCTCAGAATTGAGTGAGTCCATATTTTTTTCCTCTACTTGGTCTAAAAAAGTAACCGTTACTGACTGCCACAATCTTTTTTTCTTGATTTCTTATAGTGTTTCTTAAAGCCAGAAAGTTGCCATTTGAAATGACTTTAGTTTTGTGTCATGTCTGTGATCTGCTTTTTTTCTACAAAATTAAACAACAGAATGAACATCCTCCGAGGCCGGTGATTCCATAATTTTTGCCAGGGGTTGTAGTAGTATGTGCCATGATTTCTGCGTGTTAGTCCCAGTATGTGGTATGATTTGCATGTGTTAGTGGCAGTATGTGGTGTGATTTGTGTGTTTTTGTTGTAATATGTGCCGTGATTTCTGCATGTTAGCACCAGTATGTGGTGTGATTTGTGTGTTTTAGTGCTCGTATGTGGCATGATTTCTGCATGTTAGTGCCAATATATATCATGATTTGTGTACGTTAGTGGCAGTATGTGGTGTGATTTGTGTGTTTCTGTAGTAGTATGTGGCATAATTTCTGCATGTTACTGCTACTATGTGGCGTGATTTCTGTGTGTTAGTGCCAGTATGTGGCACGATTTGTGTTTTTTAGTGCCAGTACATGGCAGGATTTGTGCATGTTAGTAGTAGTATGCAGCGTGATTTGTGTGTTAGTAGTAGTATGTGGCGTGATTTCTGTGTGTAAGTGCCAGTATGTGCCATGATTTGCGTGTGTTAGTAGTATCTGGCATGATTTCTGCGTGTTAGTGCCAGTATGTGTCATGATTTGTGTACATTAGTGACAGTATGTGGTGTGATTTGTGTGTTTGTGCAATAGTATGTGCCTTGATTTCTGCATGTTACTGCTACTATGTGGCATGATTTGTGTGTGTTAGTAGTAGTATGTGGCGTGATTTTTGTGTGTTTGTAGTAGTATGTGTCGTGATTTCTGCATGTTACTGCTACTATGTGGCATGATTTGTGTGTGTTAGTAGTAGTATGTGGCGTGATTTCTGCATGTTAGTGCCAGTATGTGCTGTGATTTCTGTGTGTTAGTGTCAGTATGTAGTGTGATTTGTGTGTTTTAGTAGTAGTATGTGCTCTGATGTCTGCAAGTTAGTACCCATCCCATATGGAAACGATATACATAAATTTTGTAAAATTTGTCTCTGTTCTATCTGGAACTTGTAAGTAATACATGTGACAGTCAAACCAGATATAAGATCCTTAGTAAATTTGTACAATATGTGACTTATATAAATTTGGAACTTACAAGAACAATATATGACAGTAATTCCACATACAGAATCCTTAGTAGATATGTGTAATATCTAACTGAGACTTAGAAGCACAACACGTCAAATATAAAGTTTATTACTGGAACCAATTTCTATTTCTTTTCCATATGGGATATGTGGCGTGATTTGTGTGTTTTAGTGGTAGTATCCGCTGTGATTTCTGCATGTTAGTGCCGGTATACGGGGTGATTTGTTTGAGTAGAAGTATGTGGTGTGATTTGTGTGTGTTAGTGGCAGTATGTGGTGTGATTTGTGTGTGTTAGCCGTAGTATGTGCCGTGATTTGTGTGTGTTAGTGGCAGTATGTGGTGTGATTTGTGTGTGTTAGTGGCAGTGGTGGGCACACTTCCGATAATCCGATAACAGATAATTATCGAAGATAATGTTTTCATTACCGGATTATCTTTTTAGATAACTTTAAAAACCATCATCGGACTAATTATCTTCCGATGAATTGCCATCCGATAACTTTTAGACCGATAACGTAGTAAACCATGGTGAACAGTGAAAAACATTTTTAAAACTTAAAAGCAGTTGAGACCTACCTGTTAAAAGTTTCCTAATAGGTATCCTATTATTAAACTCTAGTGCCTAAAACTCTCGTGAATATATTCTCTGGGTTTATAGACGTTATTGTATTTGCATTTGTTAAATTCCACGCATCTTAAATGTAGCAGATACGGATTTTCTGGAATTTTGTTTGGCAAGTTTTCAAGGCCGCTACTGCCATCTACTGGCCAGTAGTGTTCATGGCAGTATTCGCCCCAAGTACTAAGCGTCTGGATAACAGTAGATGGCAGTGTTCTATTTATTTTGACCCAGTTATCAGATGGTGGTCAAATCAACTTTTTGGCTTTTTTTTTTTCTTTTTTTTTTACAAATTAAGTTTAAAAACAAAACAACAACAACAAAAAAACATTACAAGACAGCTCTGCAGTTGGATGCTTGTAGCTCTTCAGCAGCAGGAGGTGGTCATGAGATGTTAAAGCTTGTTACTCCACTACACGATGCAGGATGTGCGATTAACCTGAAACTCGGTCCAAAAAATTCTCGCACGAATGAAAAATCATCTGAAAAATGGCCAAAACATGCACAGTGTAAAGCCAACATTTATGTGTCAAGATAAGGCTTTTCAGAACTGACCAATTGTTAACCTTGTCCTTTGTTTTATCTATGTTTTTAATATTTATTATTGCATTTTAACCTGTGAAGTGCTTTGTGACTTATGTCTGTGAAAGGCACTATATAAATAAATTTATTTACTTACTTACTAATATTGAGTGCACGTTTTACAACATCATAAAACGTGCGCACATTCCACATGCAAAACATTTTGTGATGACACTTCCAGGGCTCCGTAAAAATGCCTGTTTTTACAAATAAAAATGGAATATTTTACAAAAGCACATTTATCCTTAAACCAACACACGACACACGTCACATTAACGTGTTGGTTTACATAATGAATGACTGAACCAATCAGTGTTTAGCAGAGGCACTTTTACCCAGAATGCTTTGCGGTCTGTGTTTGTTACAAAACCTCAGAATTAGTGCATTATTCAACATTAAAAGATATATGTTATATTTTAACTTTGTACAAATGACAGAATTGACATTAATGGAGTTATTCTCTCAGTATTTTCACAAAACCATAAGTTAGTATGACTTTATTTTTCAAGGCCTCCGCCTGACCGGAGCATTATGATTAGTAAAGAGCTGATTTTGTGGGTGCTCTCAGCATGCTTCTGTGCAGCTTCCTACAGGGAGCAGCATGGTCAAACATGGAAATACTGGCTCATTCTTTGGGTCTTTTGTCGCTTTTCAGAAGCGATCGTGTTAAAAGTCAATTTCAGCTTCTTAGTAACTGCAAATGTGCCAGAGACAATACTGGAATTTATTGGTTATTGATTATCTGTAACTTCTGATACATTTTTGGATGGTTTATCGGTTTATCTTTATCAAAGATAACTTTTCAGTTATCTGATTATCTGTTATCGAAGTTAATTTTTTGGTTATCTGTGCCCACCACTGGTTAGTGGCAGTATGTGGCGTGATTTGTGTGTGTTAGTGGCAGTATGTGGTGTGATTTGTGTGTGTTAGTGGCAGTATGTGGGGTGATTTGTGCGTGTTAGTGTCAGTATGTGCCGTGAATTGTGTGTTTTAGTCGTAGTATGTGCTGTGATTTCTGTGCGTTAGTGGCAGTATGTGGTGTGATTTGTGTGTGTTAGTGGCAGGATGTGCCGTGATTTGTGTGTGTTAGTGGCAGTATGTGGTGTGATTTGTGTGTGTTAGTGGCAGTATGTGGGGTGATTTGTGCGTGTTAGTGTCAGTATGTGCCGTGAATCAGGTGTTTTAGTAGAAGTATGTGCTGTGATTTCTGTGCGTTAGTGGCAGTATGTGCCATGATTTGTGTGTGTTAGTGGCAGTATGTGGGGTGATTTGTGTGTGTTAGTGGCAGTATGTGCCATGATTTGTGTGTGTTAGTGGCAGGATGTGCCGTGATTTGTGTGTGTTAGTGGCAGTATGTGCCATGATTTCTGTGTGTTAGTGGCAGTTTGTCTTGTGATTTGTGTGTGTTAGTAGTAGTATGTGCCATGAATTGTGTGTGTTAGTCGTAGTATGTGCTGTGATTTCTGTCCGTTAATGGCACTATGTGGCGTAATTTGTGTGTGTTAGTATATGTGCCATGATTTGTGTGTTAGTTGTAGTATGTGCCATGATTTCTGTGTGTTAGTGGCAGTTTGTGCTGTGATTTGTGTGTGTTAGTAGTAGTATGTGCTGTGATTTCTGCGTGTTAGTGCCAGTATGTGGGGTGATTTGTTTTAGTAGAAGTATGTGGTGTGATTTGTGTGTGTTAGTGGCAGTATGTGGTGTGGTTTGTGTGTGTTAGTGGCAGTATGTGCCGTGATGTGTGTAAGTGCCAGTATGTGGTGTGATTTGTATGTGTTAGTAGTAGTATGTGCTGTGATTTGTGTGTGTTAGTGGCAGTATGTGGTGTGATTTGTATGTGTTAGTAGTAGTATGTGCTGTGATTTGTGTGTGTTAGTGGAAGTATGTGGTGTGATTTGTGTGTGTTAGTGGCAGTATGTGAGGTGATTTGTGCGTGTTAGTGTCAGTATGTGCCGTGAATTGTGTGTTTTAGTCGTAGTATGTGCTGTGATTTCTGTGCGTTAGTGGCAGTATGTGGTGTGATTTGTGTGTGTTAGTGGCAGTATGTGCCGTGATTTGTGTGTGTTAGTGGCAGGATGTGCCGTGATTTGTGTGTGTTAGTGGCAGTATGTGCCATGATTTCTGTGTGTTAGTGGCAGTTTGTGCTGTGATTTGTGTGTGTTAGTAGTAGTATGTGCTGTGATTTCTGCGTGTTAGTGCCAGTATGTGCCATGATTTGTGTGTGTTAGTGGCAGTATGTGGTGCGATTTGTGTGTGTTAGTGGCAGTATGTGGGGTGATTTGTGTGTGTTAGTGTCAGTATGTGCCGTGAATTGTGTGTGTTAGTCGTAGTATGTGCTGTGATTTCTGTCCGTTAGTGGCACTATGTGGCGTAATTTGTGTGTGTTAGTATATGTGCCATGATTTGTGTGTTAGTTGTAGTATGTGCCATGATTTCTGTGTGTTAGTGGCAGTTTGTGCTGTGATTTGTGTGTGTTAGTAGTAGTATGTGCTGTGATTTCTGCATGTTAGTGCCAGTATGTGGGGTGATTTGTTTTAGTAGAAGTATGTGCCGTGATTTGTGTGTGTTAGTGGCAGTATGTGGGGTGATTTGTTTTAGTAGAAGTATGTGGTGTGATTTGTGTGTGTAAGTGCCAGTATGTGGTGTGATTTGTATGTGTTAGTAGTAGTATGTGCTGTGATTTCTGCACATTAGTGTCAGTATGTGCCGTGAATTGTGTGTGTTAATCGTAGTATGTTGTTGTGAAAGTGTAGGTACACGGACCCACAACAGGGGGCGTAATGAACGGACAATGGAGAAAGGTGAATAACAAGTTTTACTGTTGTGAAACGAGCACAACGAATACAACAATTAACGATTTGGGGTCGAATCCGCTGGTGTCGTGTGGGCAGGCTCGAAGGTAGGAGACGTCCGTCTCAGTCGAACCGGAACCACCCAGATCTCCTCTGCCACCGAACCCTGGAAATACTGGAACCGCCAAGTCCCGAATTCCCAGGTGGCCACTGCCTCCGCTCGTCGGATCCGGTACTGCTGGCGGGAGAGAGCAACAACACACAGGTGTGGATGCGACAGCACCCAGTAACGGAGAGGGGAGAAGCCGCCTCCACCTCTTGTCAATATATAGCAGGAAGGTGAGTACTTATCCAAGCAATGTAGCTATCAGTAGTCAGCAGTCCTGAAAAGGTTTAACAAGTTTTAGCTGGTTGTTCAGAATATGAATGCAGAGAACGTTACCTCAGTCTTAGGCGATATCTCGGCACTGAGGTGGAGACGCCGTCCTGATGATATACCCCCGTGATGAGTGGAGTCAGCTGTGTCCAGTAATGGGTGACAGCTGTCACCCTGACTGCTCTCGTAAGGCGGCGGCGCCCTCTGGTGCCTGGAGCCCGCACTCCAGGCAGGGCGCCCTCTGGTGGTGGTGGGCCAGCAGTACCTCCTCTTCAGCGGCCCACACAACAGTATGTGCTGTGATTTCTGCGTGTTAGTGCCAGTATGTGATGTCATTTGTGTGTGTTAGTAGTATGTGCCCTGATTTCTGCATGTTATTGCCAGTATGTAGCGTACGTTTTGTGTGTTAGTAGTATGTGCCGTGATTTGTGTGTGTTAGTGGCAGTATGTGGTGTGATTTGTGTTTTAGTAGTAGTATGTGCTGTGATTTCTGCACGTTAGTGGCAGTATGTGCCATGAATTGTGTGCGTTAGTTGTAGTATGTGCCGTGATTTGTGTGTGTTAGTGTCAGTATGTGCAGTGAATTGTGTGTGTTAGTCGTAGTATGTGCCGTGATTTGTGTGTGTTAGTGGCAGTATGTGCAGTGAATTGTGTGTGTTAGTCGTACTATGTGCCGTGTTTTGTGTGTGTTAGTGGCAGTATTTGGTGTGATTTGTACATGTTAGTGGTGGTATTTGGTGTGATTTGTGCATGTTAGTGGCAGTATTTTGTGTGATTTGTGTGTTGGTGATGTTTGCTGTGACTTGTGCATGTTAGTGGCGGTATTTGGTGTGATTTGTGCATTTTAGTGGTGGTATTTGGTGTGATTTGTGTGTTAGCAGTGGTATTTGGTGTGATTTGTGCATTTTAGTGGTGGTATTTGGTGTGATTTGTGTGTTAGCAGTGGTATTTGGTGTGATTTGTGCATTTTAGTGGCGGTATTTGGTGTGAATTGTGCATGTTCGTGGCCATATTTGGTGTGATTTGTGCATGTTAGTGGCCGTATTTGGTGTGATTTGTGCATTTTAGTGGTGGTATTTGGTGTGATTTGTGTGTTAGCAGTGGTATTTGGTGTGATTTGTGCATTTTAGTGGTGGTATTTGGTGTGATTTGTGTGTTAGCAGTGGTATTTGGTGTGATTTGTGCATTTTAGTGGTGGTATTTGGTGTGATTTGTGTGTTAGCAGTGGTATTTGGTGTGATTTGTGCATTTTAGTGGTGGTATTTGGTGTGATTGGTGTGTTAATGACGGTATTTGGCATGATTTGTGCATGTTAGTGGTGGTATTTGGTGTGATGAAACTCGTGACATCTGCAAAAAGCACAACCTGCTTATTTGATCCTATACCAACAAAACTGTTTAAGGATCTATGGCCCACTCTTGGGCCAACTGTGCTGGAAATTGTTAATCTTTCACTAACTTCTGGATCTGTTCCTAGGTGTTTTAAATCTGCAGTGATTAAACGATTGCTTAAGAAAGCTCGTCTTGACCCTGGTGTATTGAATAATTATAGGCCAATATCAAATCTGTCATTCTGCTCTAAAATTCTGGAAAAGATGGTTTCACAGCAGCTTTTGGACCATCTTACTGAGAATGATTTTTTCGAGCCACTGCAGTCTGCTTTTAGAAAATATCACTCCACAGAGACAGCACTTAACAGAGTAGTGAATGATTTCTGCGCGCAATGGATTCGGACACCACTGTGGTTTTGGTGCTTTTAGATCTTGGTGCTGCATTTGATACTGTGGATCATCATGTTTTACTTGATAGGCTGGAAAATTATTTTGGAATTACTGGAGGTGTCCTTACTTGGTTGAAGTCATACCTGTCCAGTCGTTCTCATTGTGTTGTGTATAATAACACTACCTCAGGCCTTGGTGACATGAACTTTGGGGTTCCACAGGGGTCTGTGCTAGGCCCCTTGCTTTTCTCCCTTTATATAGCGCCCCTTGGGCATATTCTGCTGCATTTTGGGACTGCCTGTCATTGCTATGCTGGTGATACTCAATTGTACATGCCAATAACTGCCGGTAATCTTATCCACATAAAATCCTTAGAAGATTGCCTTGTGTCAGTGAGAATTTGGCTGTCTAGTAACTTCCTACTCGACTGAAATGATGGTTCTTGGTCCAGCTAGACATCAACATCAATTTGACCAGCTGGCGCTTAATTTGGGTTTGTGTGTTATACAACACATGGACAAAGTGAGGAATCTTGGGGTACTTTTTGATCCGACATTGTCCTTTGACCTCCACACTAGAGATATTATGAGGACTGCCTTCTTCCATCTGCGAAACATAGTGAAGATTCGTCCCATCCTGTCTATGGCTGATGCTGAGACTCTGACACATGTATTTATCTCTTCTCGACTGGATTATTGCAATGCTTTATTTTCTGGTTTGCTGCAGTCCAGCATTATGGGTCTGCAGTTGGTGCAGAATGCTGCTGTCAAACTTTTGAAACAAAGCAGAAAGTTTGACCACATTACACCCATTCTGGCATCCCTTCATTGGCTTCTGGTTTCTGCCAGATCAGATTTTAAAGTCCTGTTGCTGGCCTACAGAAATGTTCATGGACTGGCTCTTTCCTACCTGGTGGACTTGGTCAAGCCCTATGTACTGGCGTGGCCCTTGTGTTCGCAAGGCCCAGGGCTTCTGTGTGCTCCAAGGGTGAATAAAACATCTGTGGGGTATAGAGCTTTCTCTTACTGTGGCCCTGCTCTCTGGAACGATCTACCTGCATCTATAAGGCAGTCCGATACGGTGGAGACTTTTAAATCAAGATTGAAGACACACTTTTTTAGACTGTCTCATCATTAATTTATTATGCTTTTATGTTTGCTTTGTAATTTATTTTTATTCTACTATGTTTTTACCTTTTTACTGTGCCCTTTTCGATTTTAATTCACTTTGTGCTGCTATGAATTGTGTGTTGTGTGAAGTGCCTTGAGGCAACTCTGTCATGAGATGGCACTATATAAATTAATAAAATTGAAATGAATTGAAATTGCATGTTAGAGGTGGTATTTGGTGTGATTGGTGTGTTAGTAGTGGTATTTCACATTAGTAGTTGGTGTGTGTGCTGTTGTAAATGTGGGAAAATGGAGAATTCTGTTCTTCAAGACGAGAGTACTCATAAAACAACAGGGCCCTGCCCCACTGCTCTGTTCTTCACTGCTTCACAGACATTTGTGCATCCACAAGGGTCTTTCATAAAGTTCTCAACCTCACTACAAAGCTTATTTTTGCACATTTTTTAATTGCCTCCCTCCCCTTTAAATGCACTTGGTGCACCGAAGTTCAAAGAGTCCTGTCAGGGGAAAAGCCTCTTGAGCATCCAAATTCCTCAACAGCCTTGTCATCACTCTGAAAAAGGCCGGTGGGTTTTCACCTTGGTAAACAGACAAATGATGGAGCCAAATCAGGTGAGTAAGTGACACGAGGTAATAGTTCATCCCCCTGTGTTGACAGATGACAGAGCATCGTTTTTGAGAAGCAGCATACCAGACTACAGCTTTCATCTCAGTTTCTGTTTAATTTCTTCAATGGTCAGCAGATGACAGATGTGTTGATGATTTTATTTTAATACCATCTCTTGCTTTTATATAAGTCTAAACTGCAATGGAATGGACAAAAATGTCTAAGGTCTATGGCAATATGAGCTTTGGGGAGAGGGTGTGGCCTTATGCTGTCTATGGAGAAAACACTAAAGTGTAAGCTTTGATACACTCAGATGAGGCCCACCCAAGAGAAGAAAATGCTGACTGGCTGCATGAGGGTGGTGTTGGTTCCCATTCAAGTCCATGTTAAAATGTCCAACGTTAGGGCCCCTTCACACATAGTATAAATAAATACAAATCAGGGCGAGTCACGGCGGAACAGCTCGTATGAGCCAACCGCGAAAACATCGAGCCTGATCGTGCATGATCCATCGTGCATGATCCCGCTGCAACGGTATTGTCCATGCGACGGTGTCGTGTGAGCAGGGACACAGTGCAAGCAGCTGAGATGCGTTTCACCACATTGCGCCGCTGATGTGGAGAAAAATAAAATAAAAACTAGCTGTATAATTAGTGAATATCACTGGGTTAATATAAATAATAAATAAAAGGGGATGCAATACAGAACCCCATGGTTAAATAACCCTGGTTAAATAAAAAAATAAATGTCACTCACGGGATTCGAACCTATAAGCTCTGATTACCAGATGGAAACTTTACCACTGTGCAACAATCACTGTCTTATAACAGGAGCATGAAATGGCTAATTTTTAAAAAAAAGAAAAAAAAAAACACTTGATAACTGACCAAACGACGTTTGATACGGCATATTTCTGCTAATACATGACTGAAAGTGGCATATTTGTCGCACCTGTTGGCTTGTCATATGGTCCTGCGGCGCGCCGCTCACAGGACATGCATCTCTTGTTAGACAGACGTGACATTCAGATCGCCTACTGCGTGCCCCCATGAACTGAAGGTCCGTTCCAGCTGGAACAGCCTGTCAATGTGTGCGCTCTCCAGCCCATCGCAAAATTGATGTTGTCAGGATTTGGGTTTGGTGTGGTTTTATTTTCATGGTTTGGTTATGTTGCTTTTCTGTGTGTGTATTCTCTTGCTGGGGTTTTCTGCTTTGGTTTTTCTGTCTCTGCCTCTCTTGTCTGTCCCCTCTGACTCTGGTGTCCCCTATGACTCTGCGGTGGGCGTCACCACAACAGTCTGATTGCTCTTGGTGGTGGTGCCAGATCACAACAGCAGCCACTGTGAGCAGACAGACCCCCCCCCCCCCCGTCCATTCAGTGCCCAGACCAACGTGTCCCTCTGTTATGTGGTTAGGCCCCTCCCTGTGCTGTGTGCGCTCAGACCATGCTGTCTGACCCCATGTGATCAGATCTGTACATACATATCAGCATTTTATGTAAGTGTGCTCCCCCTGGCATACCACATGTGTCGGGGGGGGTGTGACCCACACGCACACATGAGAGACACATGCGCATGTGTGTTGATGTCATGCCACACTCGTGGGGGCACTTATCTTCCGAATGGTTTCCACCTGCCTGTCGCCCAGTTTATGGCAAAATTTGATGCAGTAGCGCTGCTCCAGTCATTCCGCCATTTTCCTTGCAATGAAAATCCGTCGAGAGCACTACACACGTCCTCACACAAAGGCTGCTTGCCAGCAAATGACGCAATCGACAGGTGTGAAAAAATTCACGCATGCGCATGAAGGTTCAAGATTGGCTCATGCAAGCACATGTGATTCAAATCCATCAGGTTTTTGCAAAAACTAAAAAGGTCGGATACTTTTCTAACAGACCTCGTATATGGATGCATGAATGTATTCTGTCTGGTGGGTGCACAACAAATTGCCCCATTGTTAATAAAGACACCTTGATACCTTGACAGTCACCCAAGATCCATCTCTAAATCCATTTATGGGTTCGCCATGACGTTGGCAGAGTCAGCGCTGCCAACAAAGTGACTCCCAAATATGGGCTTCATATCAGCTGTTCTGGGTCTCTGTTGAAAACCTTTGGGTGACATCATGCAGGGTTTGTCCAGTATATATATATATACAGTCTATGCAAAACACAGATGATGTGCAGCTGTGCCATGGAGCAAATTGCTTGTGTGTAACCACCAATTATCCAAACCCAGCTTCTATTTCAGCTTGTGGGTGTTGGGGATATTTTAGATGTACCAGAACCTGAAAGAGAGTTGGATCTTACAAATTTGGATCAGGTAGTGAGCCAGGTGACCAAGCACATCACTATGAGATTGAATGGCTGGAGGCACTGATCAGAAGATTGGGGATAGATAGATAGATAGATAGATAGATAGATAGATAGATAGATAGATAGATAGATAGATAGATAGATAGATAGATAGATAGATAGATAGATAGATAGATAGATAGATAGATAGATAGATAGATAGATAGATAGATAGATAGATAGATAGATAGATAGATAGATAGATAGATAGATAGATAGATAGATAGATAGATAGATAGATAGATAGATAGATAGATAGATAGATAGATAGATAGATAGATAGATAGATAGATAGATAGATAGATAGATAGACAGACAGACAGACAGACAGACAGACAGATAGACAATGGGAGCTGCTATGAGCTACGCTCGCTTCCTGTTCATGTCGTTCTGGGGGAAAGTGAAGTTTGCTCTTAACGTCTTGATTATTGTTCTTTACAACACTGTTTGTCCTCTTTGTTCCAGACTAATATATATGTCTAAAAGTTGGTTTGCGCTTATTAAATTCCACGCAGATTAAAAGTAGCAGACACGGATTATTTGTTATAATTGTTTTAGCAAGTTTTCAGGGTATCATGCAGCAGTCTCTTATTAACGTGATGAAAAGCATAAAAAAATGACATTTTTGTAGTATAATATTCATTTACAATTGTCATTGTGTGGATTCTCTATGTTGTTTTGACTGCAGCGACTCTCTGGCACGCAAGGGATTATGGGATACTTGAAAACCCCGAATGGAAAGTCGCAGGAGAGTTACTTACAAATGCAACAATGGTCATGTTGGAAAAAAATAAGGTGTGATTAGGTGCAGTGCTTGTAAATTGCCATTGTGTCGAAGGAGAAAGCATTTGCACTGTAGACCAGCAAAAATATGGTCTCAAGTCGAGCACAATGTTTTTCCTTTGTTTCGAGGCTGCAGCACTCAGAAACACCTCACATAAAAGGGATGACAACACACCTACAACCTGCTTGTAGTATACACAACAAAAATAAACTGAACAGATCCATTAAACAAAACAAAAATAAAAATACTGGAATACTGGAAAAATACTGCTACACTTCAGGGAGCTTTCGTGGCCACCGTACCGCAGATTTTCTTGCCGCAGATGTGATAACTTGCCAGAAAACTTCTCATTTGTGTTCGCTTTGCTTGTGTCAGAGTACTATGCACATGGTGCATGCTGTATTAAAAGGGAATGACACATGATAATCCAACCCCTTGGGCGCTATGACTACATGCCCTTTCGATTTCACAGTGATTCGAGGGAGCATGGCAAAACACTTGCTTAGTGGTTAGCACTGTTGCCTCACAGCAAGAAGGTAATGGGATTGATTCCCACCTGTGGCCTTTCTGTGTGGAGTTTGCATGTTCTGTCCGCATTTGTGTGGGTTTCCTCCAGGTGCTCTGGTTTCCTCCCACATCTGAAGACATGCAGGTTAGGTGAAATGGAAACTTAAAAAAAAATGTCCAAGTCTCCCTTGTAAAAGAGATCTCAATCTCAATGGGACTGACCTGGTTAAATAAAGGTAAAATAGAATAAGATTCAGGCACACCCCAAACTGATGTGTTTAAGACTGTGCACCATAGATGACCAAAACAGGGGCCTCAGAGTTTTTACCACATTTTCTTGATAACAGAAACAGCCCCACTTCATTATTATGTCCGCCAGGGACGTAATAAAATCATTGGCATTTTATTTATTTATTTATTTGTCTGTCTGCCTGTTTGTTAGCAGGATTACATCAAAACTACTGCATGGATTTTGAGGAAATTTTCACCACAGATAGATACTAGGCCATGAAAGAATGGAAGAGATCTGGATCCAGATACTGGATCAAGATTCAGGATCAAGATTCACTTCATATAGGATGTGAAGGATTACTGTTAGCAGGATTACGTCAAAACTAATGTATGGATTTTGACAAAATTTTCAACACAGATACAGAGTAGGCCATGGAAGACACCATGTTGTGTGGGCCGCTGAAGAGGAGGTACTGCTGGCCCACCACCACCAGAGGGCGCCCTGCCTGGAGTGCGGGCTCCAGGCACCAGAGGGCGCTGCCGCCTTACGAGAGCAGCCAGGGTGACAGCTGTCACCCATTACTGGACACAGCTGACTCCACTCCACTCAGCACGGAGGTATATCACCAGGACGGCGTCTCCACCTCAGTGCCGAGATATCGCCTTAAGATTGAGGTAACCTTCTCTGCAAGCATATTCTGTATAATCTGATAAAACTCGTTAAACCTTTTCAGGACAGCTGACTACTGAAAGCTAATTACTTGGATAAGTACTCACCTTCCTGCTTACTGTGACAAGAGGTGGAGGCGGCTTCTCCCCTCTCCGTTACTGGGTGCTGTCGCATCCACACCTGTGTGTTTGTTGCTCTCTCCTGCCAGCAGTACCGGATCCGACGAGCGGAGGCAGTGGCCACCTGGGAATTCGGGACTTGGCGGTTCCAGTACTTCTGGGGTTCGGTGGCAGAGGAGATCTGGGTGGTTCCGGTTCGACTGGGACGGACGTCTCCTACCTTCGAGCCTGCCCACACGACACCAGCAGATTTCGGCTTAAACCCCAAATTATTGATTGTTGTATTAGTTGTGCTCGTTTCACAACAGTAAAACTTGTTATTCACCTTTCTCCATTGTCCGTTCATTACGCCCCCTGTTGTGGGTCCGTGTACCTACACTTTCACAACAGGATATCTCGGCCAGCGTCATGGATCCCGAGGGGCGTCAACCGGCTGTTGAACGGCCAATGGAAGAACAAGGCGCGTCGGCGTCTTCGGGAGGGGTAATCGGTGAGTTGCAGCGGATCCTCACCGCTTTCACCACTCGGATTTAATGACCGAGCAGCACGTTCTCCTAAACCGTAGGGTGAAGGCTCTCGCCGCACAAGTGGAGGCGCGCCCTCCGGGCGCCGCTGCGGCTCTCCCTCCCGAGGACCCTGCGCGTGATAGCGACGTTCCACTGGTCGTTCAACGGTCCCTTCCTCCGTCCCCAGAAGCTTACATAAGCCCTCCAGAACCGTACGGAGGCTGTGTGGAGACGTGCGCGGATTTTTTGATGCAGTGTTCGCTCGTCTTCGCACAGCGTCCCGTGATGTACGCGACTGACGCTAGCAAAGTAGCTTATGTAATAAACCTGCTTCGCGGGGAGGCACGCGCTTGGGCTACAGCGCTCTGGGAGCAGAACTCATGGCTCCTTCATACATACGATGGGTTTGTGCGGGAGCTCAGAACGGTGTTCGATCATCCCAATAGAGGAGAGACCGCTTCAACCGTGCTACTGTCAATAAGACAGGGGCGTCGGAGCGCAGCTGCCTATGCAGTCGCCTTCCGCATCGCGGCGGCGAGATCCGGCTGGAATAGCACTGCCCTCCGCGCCGCCTTTGTAAACGGACTGTCACTGGTCCTAAAAGAGCACCTGGTGGCGAAGGACGAACCGCGGGACCTAGATGGGCTCATCGATCTGGTCATACGACTCGACAACCGGCTAGAAGAACGCCGTCGGGAACGAGGCGAAGGGCGTGGCCAGACACGCGTCGTCCCTCTCCCTTCCGGTTCCGACCGAGCTCCGCCCTCCCCACGCTCCTCTGTTCCTGCGCTCCGTGCGCCTACGGCTCCCCCTGCTGACGAAGCTATGGACACGAGCAGGGCAACATTTAGGGCACCTGGAGCACAAAGGAGGCGGGCCTACGGAGCTTGTTTTGTTTGCGGCTCAAGTGAGCATCTTGCAAACGACTGCCCCGAGCGGTTAAACTCCAACGCCCACCCCTAGAGACTGGGCCAGGGGTGGGCCAAAACATTCACGTGGGACACACCCACATTGCCACACGACTCCCAGTCACGATCCTATATGAGGATTCAACCCTGAAGGCCCCAGCACTGGTGGACACGGGCTCTGAGGGGAATCTGCTAGACAGTAGATGGGCCAGGGAGATAGGGCTCCCTCTGGTGGCTCTTACCTCGCCTGTGCAGGTTCGGAGGGGAGGGGGGGGGTGTTTTAGTTGTTTTGTTTTATGACTAATCACACATGTAAGAACTCCTGGCCACACCTGTGCTAAGAGACTGTCAGAAACAAGGGCAAAGATGCAGCCAGTTCAACCAGTCTGTTGGAGGATGAACGCAGACGCGGTTTCCAGCCATGGTCCCTGGAGGGGGGTGTTTCTCCTGGGCCAGGTGTGTGTGGTCGCCGGGAGGCTTCCCGTGAGGGTGGGGTACTGTTATATGGCTGGGGGGGCCTGGCTGCCGGTTTGTTTCTGTTTTTTGGTTTTCCTCCCAGGTGGCGTGCGTTTGGGACTGAGTGGCTGTGTTGCTGAGGCTGTCAGGACCTCACCCTGATCACCTGCGACTCGTCAGGACTCACAGCTGTAGTGCATCTGGATGGATTGGAACATGTTGGCATTTAAGACTGGAGTGCACAGTGTGTATTTGCCAGAGACTCGACCTTGTGACCAGACAGGTGAGATCGTCGTCTCGGGAGCCATCTCATCAGCAGCGGATGCTGAGAACGTCCAGGTTTGATGCACAGTCTGTGAAAGAGGAGGGGGTGAGGTCTCACGCTCGTCAGCACACTTCCTGAGGTACGTTAGATTTTGTGACTAACAGTTATACAGTCAGTAAATGTGGTGTCCCTCACACCTTATTATATTGAGCTGTACGTTAGTCATGTATCGGCTTCCACTGCAGTGGAGTTTTGTGAACGGGATGTTCCATGCTATCGGCTTCCACTGCAGTGGAGTTTTGTGAACGGGATGTTCCATGCCTGCAGGTTGGGAAGCTGATCAGTAATCAAGCCAGGAAGTGTTTGCTGTTTGTACACCTTTAAGTGTTCTGTGTGTAGAGTGTGGACTCACATAATGGTTCCTTCTTTCACAGACTCGGTTGTTGCAACCACCTGGGGGGTGTCGGCGGGGTCCTTGGGTCCGAAACAGCTTCTGGCTCCGGACCGTTAGCGCTGCTGGGAGCGCACCACGCCAGGCTGCACCTTTTATTATATTATCACTGTTATGTATTAAATTCAGTTAGCCTTTGTACCGTGCTCTGCTTATTTCATACTGGGTCCTTCAAACGCTGGTCGGTTCTCCGAGCTGCGTTCGACACATAACAGACCATTAATTTTGGAGGTGATCCGGATCCGGATCCCAGATCAAATTTCACTTTACATAGGCTTTGAAGGATTACGTCAAAACTACCTCACAGATTTTCTCCAAATTTTCACCATGGATACATATTAGGCCATGGAAGACTCCATTAAACTTTGGAAGTTATCCAGATCTGGATTCTGGATCAAGATTTAGGGAATAACCCTGTTGTGTCTGATGATATCCATTTTTCTGGCTCCACTAATGCATCGAAATCCAATTTGCGACCGTAAAAGCCAGAATGAACATCCGCAAATCATCAGACACACGAGGGTTATTCCCATTCTAATCCAATTCCATCGTTTGCATGGTTTATTTTTCTGTAAGTAATTCGGTTGGCGAGGCTTAATGTAGCAACAGCGTCTTCATGCCAAATTGGAAATTCTGTGAGCAGAACAACAGATTTCTCCATCTCATCAACTGCATTGAGTAATTCTGTATCAAAATCCACATCAATACTTTCGTATGATAGATTAAATTCACTCATTTCGGCATCGTTGTCGCTGCACTAGTTTCTCTCGGTCTCAGCTGACAGTGCCATTATTGACATCTGTGTAGCAATGCGGTCAGGGCGTGGAGTAATACATCAAATGTGAAACGGCCAAATATTTTGCCACCATCAACGTAATATTTTATGGTCTGAAATGTCACATGATTAACCAATCAGATTTGCAGAACAAATGTAATTGGATTAGAATTCACTTTATATAGGTTTTGAAGGATTCTGTCAATAAAAACTACATGGATTCTCACCAAATTTACACCACAGATAGGTATTAGGGCATGGAAGACTCCACTAATTTTTGGAGGTCATCTGGATCCAGATTCTAGATCAAGATTTTATTGGCTTTGAAGGATTACGTTAAAACGACATCACGGATTCTCACAAAATTTGCACCACATATAGATATTAGGGCATGGAAGACTCCACTGAATTTGGGAGGTGATCTGGATTGGTGGATGTCAGAAATGTCTTGCCTCTACTGGTGGTTGGCTCTCACTGCGGTATTGTATCACTTCCTGTTCCGGAGCACAGCGGTGTTTTGCTGTATCTGTTAGCTGTTTAATCTACGCAGTTAGATTGATCTAGTTACCTAGATAACGATTTGTTTCACAGTGTAATCTTCACGTGCCTTAACTAAAGCACTCCCTCTGCTGAATCACCTCTAAATTATTTACACATTATTCACTTTGTGTGTTTTTAGGAATCCGCTAGCTTAGCGCAGCTACTAGCTCTTAGCCGGTTTAGCATGGTGGCTTCTCCTGTCTCTCCCGCACTTTTCTGCTCTGGGTGTGAAATGTTTAGTTATTCCTCGGCCTCCTTTAGCAGTAATGGTACTTGTAATAAGTGTAGCTTATTCGTAGCTTTGGAGGCCAGGCTGGGCGAATTGGAGACTCGGCTCCGCACCGTGGAAAATTCTACAGCTAGCCAGGCCCCTGTAGTCGGTGCGGACCAAGGTAGCTTAGCCGCCGTTAGTTTCCCTCTGGCAGATCCCGAGCAGCCGGGAAAGCAGGCCGACTGGGTGACTGTGAGGAGGAAGCGTAGCCCTAAACAGAAGCCCCGTGTACACTGCCAACCCGTTCACATTTCTAACCGTTTTTCCCCACTCGACGACACACCCGCCGAGGATCAAACTCTGGTTATTGGCGACTCTGTTTTGAGAAATGTGAAGTTAGCGACACCAGCAACCATAGTCAATTGTCTTCCGGGGGCCAGAGCAGGCGACACTGAAGGAAATTTGAAACTGTTGGCTAAGGCTAAGCGTAAATCTGGTAAGATTGTAATTCACGTCGGCAGTAATGACACCCGGTTACACCAATCGGAGGTCACTAAAATTAACATTGAATCGGTGTGTAACTTTGCAAAAACAATGTCGGACTCTGTAGTTTTCTCTGGGCCCCTCCCCAATCGGACTGGGAGTGACATGTTTAGCCGCATGTTCTCCTTGAATTGCTGGCTGTCTGAGTGGTGTCCAAAAAATGAGGTGGGCTTCATAGATAATTGGCAAAGCTTCTGGGGAAAACCTGGTCTTGTTAGGAGAGACGGCATCCATCCCACTTTGGATGGAGCAGCTCTCATTTCTAGAAATCTGGCCAATTTTCTTAAATCCTCCAAACCGTGACTATCCAGGGTTGGGACCAGGAAGCAGAGTTGTAGTCTTACACACCTCTCTGCAGCTTCTCTCCCCCTGCCATCCCCTCATTACCCCATCCCCGTAGAGACGGTGCCTGCTCCCAGACCACCAATAACCAGCAAAAATCTATTTAATCATAAAAATTCAAAAAGAAAAAATAATATAGCACCTTCAACTGCACCACAGACTAAAACAGTTAAATGTGGTCTATTAAACATTAGGTCTCTCTCTTCTAAGTCCCTGTTAGTAAATGATATAATAATTGATCAATATATTGATTTATTCTGCCTTACAGAAACCTGGTTACAGCAGGATGAATATGTTAGTTTAAATGAGTCAACTCCCCCGAGTCACACTAACTGCCAGAATGCTCGTAGCACGGGCCGAGGCGGAGGATTAGCAGCAATCTTCCATTCCAGCTTATTAATTAATCAAAAACCCAGACAGAGCTTTAATTCATTTGAAAGCTTGACTCTTAGTCTTGTCCATCCAAATTGGAAGTACCAAAAACCAGTTTTATTTGTTATTATCTATCGTCCACCTTGTTGTTACTGTGAGTTTCTCTGTGAATTTTCAGACCTTTTGTCTGACTTAGTGCTTAGCTCAGATAAGATAATTATAGTGAGCAATTTTAACATCCACACAGATGCTGAGAATGACAGCCTCAACACTGCATTTAATCTATTATTAGACTCAATTGGCTTTGCTCAAAATGTAAATGAGTCCACCCATCACTTTAATCATATCTTAGATCTTGTTCTGACTTATGGTATGGAAATTGAAGACTTAACAGTATTCCCTGAAAACTCCCTTCTGTCTGATCATTTCTTAATAACATTTACATTTACTCTGATGGACTACCCAGCAGTGGGGAATAAGTTTCATTACACTAGAAGTCTTTCAGAAAGCGCTGTAACTAGGTTTAAGGATATGATTCCTTCTTTATGTTCTCTAATGCCATATACCAACACAGTGCAGAGTAGCTACCTAAACTCTGTAAGTGAGATAGAGTATCTCGTCAATAGTTTTACATCCTCATTGAAGACAACTTTGGATGCTGTGGCTCCTCTGAAAAAGAGAGCTTTAAATCAGAAGTGCCTGACTCCGTGGTATAACTCACAAACTCGCAGCTTAAAGCAGATAACCCGTAAGTTGGAGAGGAAATGGCGTCTCACTAATTTAGAAGATCTTCACTTAGCCTGGAAAAAGAGTCTGTTGCTCTATAAAAAAGCCCTCCGTAAAGCTAGGACATCTTACTACTCATCACTAATTGAAGAAAATAAGAACAACCCCAGGTTTCTTTTCAGCACTGTAGCCAGGCTGACAAAGAGTCAGAGCTCTATTGAGCCGAGTATTCCTTTAACTTTAACTAGTAATGACTTCATGACTTTCTTTGCTAATAAATTTTTAACTATTAGAGAAAAAATTACTCATAACCATCCCAAAGACGTATCGTTATCTTTGGCTGCTTTCAGTGATGCCGGTATTTGGTTAGACTCTTTCTCTCAGATTGTTCTGTCTGAGTTATTTTCATTAGTTACTTCATCCAAACCATCAACATGTCTATTGGACCCCATTCCTACCAGGCTGCTCAAGGAAGCCCTACCATTATTTAATGCTTCGATCTTAAATATGATCAATCTATCTTTATTAATTGGCTATGTACCACAGGCTTTTAAGGTGGCAGTAATTAAACCATTACTTAAAACGCCATCACTTGACCCAGCTATCTTAGCTAATTATAGGCCAATCTCCAACCTTCCTTTTCTCTCAAAAATTCTTGAAAGGGTAGTTGTAAAACAGCTAACTGATCATCTGCAGAGGAATGGTCTATTTGAAGAGTTTCAGTCAGGTTTTAGAATTCATCATAGTACAGAAACAGCATTAGTGAAGGTTACAAATGATCTTCTTATGGCCTCAGACAGTGGACTCATCTCTGTGCTTGTTCTGTTAGACCTCAGTGCTGCTTTTGATACTGTTGACCATAAAATTTTATTACAGAGATTAGAGCATGCCATAGGTATTAAAGGCACTGCGCTGCAGTGGTTTGAATCATATTTATCTAATAGATTACAATTTGTTCATGTAAATGGGGAATCTTCTTCACAGACTAAGGTTAATTATGGAGTTCCACAAGGTTCTGTGATAGGACCAATTTTATTCACTTTATACATGCTTCCCTTAGGCAGTATTATTAGACGGCATTGCTTAAATTTTCATTGTTACGTAGATGATACCCAGCTTTATCTATCCATGAAGCCAGAGGACACACACCAATTACCTAAACTGCAGGATTGTCTTACAGACATAAAGACATGGATGACCTCTAATTTCCTGCTTTTAAACTCAGATAAAACTGAAGTTATTGTACTTGGCCCCACAAATCTTAGAAACATGGTGTCTAACCAGATCCTTACTCTGGATGGCATTACCCTGACCTCTAGTAATACTGTGAGAAATCTTGGAGTCATTTTTGATCAGGATATGTCCTTCAATGTGCATATTAAACAAATATGTAGGACTGCTTTTTTGCATTTATGCAATATCTCTAAAATTAGAAAGGTCTTGTCTCAGAGTGATGCTGAAAAACTAATTCATGCATTTATTTCCTCTAGGCTGGACTATTGTAATTCATTATTATCAGGTTGTCCTAAACGTTCCCTGAAAAGCCTTCAGTTAATTCAAAATGCTGCAGCTAGAGTACTAACGGGGACTAGAAGGAGAGAGCATATCTCACCCATATTGGCCTCTCTTCATTGGCTTCCTGTTAATTCTAGAATAGAATTTAAAATTCTTCTTCTTACTTATAAGGTTTTGAATAATCAGGTCCCATCTTATCTTAGGGACCTCGTAGTACCATATCACTCCAATAGAGCGCTTCGCTCTCAGACTGCAGGCTTACTTGTAGTTCCTAGGGTTTGTAAGAGTAGAATGGGAGGCAGAGCCTTCAGCTTTCAGGCTCCTCTCCTGTGGAACCAGCTCCCAATTCAGATCAGGGAGACAGACACCCTCTCTACTTTTAAGATTAGGCTTAAAACTTTCCTTTTTACTAAAGCTTATAGTTAGGGCTGGATCAGGTGACCCTGAACCATCCCTTAGTTATGCTGCTATAGACTTAGACTGCTGGGGGGTTCCCATGCACTGAGTGTTTCTTTCTCTTTTTGCTCTGTATGCACCACTCTGCATTTAATCATTAGTGATTGATCTCTGCTCCCCTCCACAGCATGTCTTTTTCCTGGTTCTCTCCCTCAGCCCCAACCAGTCCCAGCAGAAGACTGCCCCTCCCTGAGCCTGGTTCTGCTGGAGGTTTCTTCCTGTTAAAAGGGAGTTTTTCCTTCCCACTGTCGCCAAGTGCTTGCTCACAGGGGGTCGTTTTGACCGTTGGGGTTTTTACGTAATTATTGTATGGCCTTGCCTTACAATATAAAGCGCCTTGGGGCAACTGTTTGTTGTGATTTGGCGCTATATAAATAAAATTGATTGATTGATTGATTGATTGAAATGTCTGACTGATCTTGTCTTTAAAGTGTTCCATGCACACTCGTGCATGGGAGAGCCATGATCTGAATAGTTTTCTTTTTACCCTCGCCTCCCTCTGCTTCCCTCTGATGGTGCTTTAAGGACAGTTGGCAGACACGCTCAGTGTAAAAAAAAAAAAGACAAACCTCTCCAGACAGGATGAGAGCCCTTATTTACTTTGCAGATAAGGATTGTGGGTAGTGAAGGGAATGGCACATGCTGGCGTGTTAACTTGTTTTCGGGAAGTTTCTGGGAAGTCTGTGATAAGAACACAATACGAAAGGAGGCAAACATTAAATAAATGCTGAGACACCAATATTCAACCATATCAAGTGTTCCAAGCAGCTTTAAGTGTGATCACATTCCAACATACCTCATGGTGCACAAACACACTGATGAGTGACATGTCAACATCACACTCAGATAGATATGGAAGGAAGCTTTAATCTTTCCACCTGAGAGAGCAGGAATGCATAGTTATTGGTGTTACGTTTCTGTTAGATGGACATAAATGTTAAGAGAGCCAAAACAGAATTACAGCTGTGTGTCATCACTGTAATTATAAAGTTCCGTGAAGTTTGCACTCTACTCATTATCACTGAGGTATCTCATATCTCACACGCTGACTGAACCACCACCCGTGAATGTTGTAAATTCCATTAGTGCAGATTGGTACGTCAAACAGCTCCAGTAAGGATTTTTGTGCACAAAGGGATTTTTATTTAATTTATTTTTTGTTGATGTTGTTTTGGCATCATTAGAGACCAGACTTTCCCAAAATGATGGGCTTCAAATGTTCTGACACTTCTTCCCTTTCTGTGTGTGTATGTGTATGTGTATGTGTGTGTGTGGGGGGGGGGGTCTACTTTCATTTACACTCCCTTGGAGCTATAAATACACCTTTTTTCACTATATATTGATCAATTAAAAAAAGCAGTTTTACAAGTTTTTATGCATACTGAATGATTGTACTTTCAGAGCCAATTTTGAGACCCTTAACCATAGCAGAGGGAGGTCACAACTGTTTTGTCCCCCTCAGAACTTAACATACTCCTTTTACCAATACATTGACCAGTTTTCATATAATTAGACCTGTTTTGTAGGTTTTTATGTGCACTGAGTTGAACGATCATACTTTCAGAGCAAATTTCAGACCTCCTCGCTTTCTTCACGGGGCAGGTGGGTCACTCCAATTCCCCCCTCAACCTCAAAACTAAGGTTTTACATTAGATTACAGTCACTTTGTAAAGTTTAATGTACCTTCTAAATGTCAGGGTTATTTAATCATCATCAGAGTCATTGTCCAGAACACCCCCCTGTACAGTGTTTTCACAGTCTCCACCATGACATTTGCAGAAAGGCGTACATTCCAGATCATTCTTTGAGCAGCTGCATCATACAGAGCAACCTGCTTTGCAGCCACACTTGTCAAGCTCAATTACTGCCCGTTAAACAGGGACAGCAAGACATTTTCCATGGCATGGGCAACTTACACATCTGTAATGACACCAACAATGCTGAAAGGTACATCCAGGTTTTGGAGCAACACATGCTGCCATCCAAGCAACGTCTTTTTCAGGGACGTCCCTGCTTATTTCAGCAACACAATGCCAAGCCACATTCTGCACGTGTTACAACAGCATGGCTTCGTAGTAAAAGAGTGCGGGTACTAGATTGGCCTGCCTGCAGTCCAGACCTGTCGCCCAGTGAAAATGTGTGGCGCATTATGAAGCACAAAGTACGACAACGGAGACCCCCGACTGTTGAACAACTGAAGTCGTATATCAAGCAAGAATGGGAAAGAATTCCACCTACAAAGCTTCAACAGTTAGTGTCCTCAGTTCCCAAATGTTTATTGAGTGTTGTTAGAAGGAAAGGTGATGTAACACAGTGGTAAACAAACCACTGCCCCAGATTTTTTGAAACGTGTTGCAGGCATCCATTTCAAAATGAGCAAATATTTGCACAAAACAATAAAGTTTATCAGTTTGAACATTAAATATCTTGTCTTTGTGGTGTATTCAATTGAATATAGGTTGAAGAGGATTTGCAAATCATTGTATTCTGTTTTTATTTACATGTTACACAACGCCCCAACTTCATTGGAATTGGGGTTGTATCTTTGGTTTTCTTGGTTTGGTATTTAATTATGTTGTGGTTCTCTTTTTGCTTTTGAGTAATGGTTGTATGTTTTTGGGTTTAATTTACACTCACCCCTTTGTTTCTTTGTGTTCTGAATCACTTCTCATGTGTGTTTGTTCTTGCATGTGTTTTGTACCGGTCTTCCCTAATTCTGCCAGTGTCCGTCACACCTGCCGCTTGTTTCCTTAATTATGTTGCTGTGTATTTCAACCTTCATTGTTTTCCGTCTCATTTGCCAGTTCATTCTCCTTGGTTGGTGTCTCATGAATTTCGTGAGTACTTTGATCTTCATTGTTATTCTCCCCGTCTTTAGCTGTAGCTTTGTGTGAATATTTCCGTGTCTCCCACCTCTGTTTTGTCATTATTGGTTTTCCGTCGTTATTCCTGTTAGTTTGTTGTCACCTTCTGCCTTCTGCGTTTTGGTTTGTATTGTTGTTGTGGACACTTACCATTTGTTTTGACTGTTTTCATGTGTGTCGGGACAATAAATCGTGTTTTCTCTTACATCCTATTCTGATTACTGTCTGCATTTGTGGGTTCCTTTTGAAACTGCAATCGCAACATATTTTCTTCAATTGGAAGACGCTTGGGGCAATTAGTTTGGCATGATTAATCCCACACTGCATAGTTTGCACAGAGGATATGTTTTAGCAAAGGAGTACGAGTTGGTGGCACCATCTCACCTTTCAAATTCTTTGAACCCACCAACCTACAAAATGGCTCTAATCTTATGAAACCTAGTCAATATATAGTGGGAAAAAGTATATTTGTAGTTGTGAGGGGGCTAAAATTGAAAGGCCTCTTCGCCAGGAAGGGAAGGTTCAGAAAATTTGAGTTTTTGAAGCCAAAAAGGCAAATAAATAAATAAATTTTAGCACAAAATCCTACAGAGTGACATACCACACCCATTATATACACAGTTGTGCTCAAAAGGTTACATAGCCTGGCACAATTTTTGATCTTTTGGAGGCCATTTTCCAGAGAATATGAATAACATAAAAACTTTTTTTAATCATGGTTAGTGGTTGTGTGAAGCCATTTATTGTCAAACAACTGTATTTACTCTTTTTTCAATCATAACGACAACAGAAACTACCCAAATGATCCTGATCAAAAGTTTACATACCCCAGTTCTTAATACAGTGTGTTGCCCCCTTTAACATCAATGACAGCTTGGAGTCTTTTGTGGTAGTTGTAGATGAGGCTCTTTATTTTCTGTGTTGTGTGGTCGCCAGAAGAGGAGGTACTGCTGGCCCACCACCAGAGGGCGTCCTGCCTGAATGGCGGGCTTCAGGCACGAGAGGGCGCGCCGTCTCACGGGAACAGCTGGAGATGACAGCTGTCCCTCGTCACCACCTGACAGCTGTCTCTCATCATTATCACGATCACCATAAAAGCCGGGCAGCAACTCCACCTCACTGCCGAGAAATCAGTCTACCTCACAGATAAACCTCTCAGCAAGTTTTGGTGCCGATTGCTCAATTGTTTATTTCGCAGGCGTTCCTGGACCGTGCCACAGCGGGAGGCTGGAACAGTGGAACCTTCAGGAGACGACGTATCTCTCTCCTTAAGGATAAGTAGAGTCAGGACCTGCACGTAGTTGTTTGGAGGTGGAGGTGTCTGCCCTCCATACGGAACTGTTTTGCTGACTGTTTACTGGGTGTGTGCACACACACCTACCGTTAACTGTCTCTGCTTCCTGCCAGCAGTACCAGATCTGACAGCTGGAGACGGTGGCCACCTGGGGACTCAGGACTTGGTGGCTCCGGTGTGTTCCAGATCCGTTGGCAGTGGAAATCGTGTGGGACCCGGCTCTTCTCTGGACAGACGTCTTCTATCTTCGAGCCTGCCCACACATCACCGTTGTACATTGTGTAACTCCAAAAACTGTAATTGTTTGTATCTCGTTGTGCACTTCACAACAGTAAATTGTTACTTTTGGCTATTCCATTGTCCATTCATTTACGTCCCCTGTTGTGGGTCTGTGTCACGACACTTTCCCAACATTCTGATGGTAAAGCTGCCCATTCTACTTGGCAAAAAGCCTCTGCATCCTGTAAATTCCTGGGCTGTCTTGCATGAAGTGCACGTTTTAGATCTCCCCAGAGTGGTCCAATGATATTGAGGTCAGGAGACTGAGATGGCCACTCCAGAACCTTCACTTTATTCTGCTGTAGCCAATAACAGGTCAACTTGGCCTTGTGTTTTGGATTTTTGCCATGTTGGAACATCCAAGTACGTCCCATGTGCAGCTTTCAGCCTGAAGAGTGTAAATTTTCCTCCAGTATTTTCTGATAACATGCTTATCATAGCTAACAATATAGTCAGTTCTTTTTTGTTTGAGAAGCTAACGTTAATACACAGTTTTGTTTACATTTGTTGTTATATGCATTTGTTAATACCGTTATTGTAGGGTTATACTATGCTATGGTACTTTATACGCTAGATACTGGCTTTGTTTAACCTTGTTGGCTAGCAAGGTACGGTTGGCTTATTAGCGGCTAATTTAACGGTAGCTCATATAACTATAGTTAGCTTATTTTCATGATTTACATTTTTATTTTACATGATGTAGATTTTTAATGATTCTTTTTTCTTTTAATGATTCAGTTTATGAGTTCTTTAATAGATATCTACATATAGTATCTAAGTTTTGGGGTTTCCATTAGATAACATATAGAATATGTATTTTGTCTTCCTATAGTAAGCTTGCAGGGTGAACTTTGGATAGATACCTAAAGTTTCTATAATAAAATAGCCATATTTATAGCTTAGCTTACTAGCTATAATTTAATTTTACTACTAGTCTACAGACTAGGTATACGTATACTACTATCTTCTCCTGTATTAATATTTAGGTTTTATAAGCTAACTCCTATAATAATATGTAGTAACTATATTTCTTGTATATGTTGTTTATTACCCTTATTGTGTAAATATCACTTACATATATACATGAATTCCATTTTCTTGAGCCGCTTGGGTGGGTAGGGAGAGTTCCCATGGGATAAAAAAGCTTTTCAGCCTACCATCCTTGGTTCTCAAGACCAGGCACCTAAGTGACTCTACTCCACTCTATTCTACTCTTCCATTCTCCTCCTTTTTTTTTTTTTTCGATATTTAGATCTACCTTAGTACACACTAGTAGAGTTCTACCTTAGATTTGGAATGTATTATAGAAGACATACCTTACTGAATTTTCATGCTGCATCCATCCTGCCATCAGTTTTGACCAAGTTTCCTTTGTAGCTCACACATACCCAAAACATTAGCGATCCACCTCTGTGCTTCACAGTCGGAAAGGTGTACCTTTCATCATAGGCCTTGTTGACTCCTCTCTTTATGGTTTTAGCCAAAAAGTTCAGTTTTGGTCTCATTGTAATCTGGATCCTTTGTGGCATTTGCATAGGCATGGGCTTTCTTCTGGCGAGTCAACAATGCAGCCCATTTTTCTTCAAATGCCTGCTTATCGTGCATCTTGAAACAGCCACACCACTTTTTCTCAGAAACTCCTGTATTTCAGCAGAAGTTATTTATGGGTTTTTCTTTGCATCCCAAACTTTGCATTCCTGGCAGATGTTGCTGAAATTTTTGTTGGTTTACCTGACCGTCATTTGGTTCCAACAGGATCCCTCATTTTCCACTTCTTAATTAGAGTTTTAACACTGCTGATTAGCAGTTTCAGGCCCTTGGAGATCTTTTTATATCTCTTTCCTGTTTTATACAGTTCAATTACCTTTTCTTTGAAAATTCTTCTGCTTTCCCTATGACTCAGAAACCAGAAACGTCAGTGCAGCACTGGATGAAAGATGCAAGGGTCTGTCAGGAGCCCAGAAATTCACTGACCTTTTATATATACACACTGATTACAGATCACAGGTGAGGATGGTTACCTTTTGTAGTCATTCAAACACATGTGTGTCAACTTGTGTGCATATTATGAGGCCAAAATCATCAGGGTATGTAAATGTTTGATCAGTGTCATTTGGTTAGTTTCTATTGTCATTATAACTGCAAGTTGCCCCCCCGTCTGTTTTTTTCATTTTTTTAATGAACAAATAATTAATTTTTTAAGGTAAGTCTAAAAAGTAATGTTTAGCCCACATTCACAGTTTGAATGAGGGAGATGCATCAGGCTTTGTCAATATTATGCAGTATATAAAAAAATGAGTACCTTGTGCAAAAACAATTAAATGTCAATTTGCTCAAAATTGTAAGTTCATAAGCAAAGTGTTTCCTTTTTTTTGCCAGTGTGCAAAGTGATGATGAAGGAGGGCTTTTATTGTTACTGTACATACATGAATGCATAGAATGAAATTTGTCCTGTGCATATCCCCATCCTAATTGCAGTTACACACAATCCAACCACTAGGAGAAGTGGGCAGCCACAATCCACCACTTGGGACCAACACCACATGTAGAGACACTGCCTTGGTCAGGGGTAGAGAAAGGCGCAGACCCTAAATAAGCATGTTTTTGATTGTGGGAGAAATCTGGAGTGACTGGAAGAAACCTACACAAACACAGGGAGCACATGAGCATGGGTGGAATCAAACCCAGAGAACTGCTTGCTGTGAGACGAGAGTGCTAACATTGAGCCATCGTGCTGCCTAGTGAACAAAATGTATGATTTCACAGTACTTTGGACTAGGTGATTCTTCACTTAAAAATGACCATGCCCCTAATTATTCATATCTTTATTGCTTAACTTTGAGTAAACTGATGAGTTATATAAAATCTCACCCACATATTTCAATTTTCAATGTATTTTCATTTATATAATGCCAAGTCACAACAAAGTTGCCTCAAGGCGCTTCACACAAGTAAGGTCTAACCTTACCAACCGACATATACAGCTGTCACGAATGAGTAAAATACCAATAGAGACCCAAACTGTTTTTGTACCATGCTGTAAACACATGTAAAGTCGAGCAATTTAACATGGGGGTCTATGGTTTGAAGCCAGCCCCAAATGGCCATTCAGTGAACTTCATATTTTGGCGCTTCCATGTTGGCTGCCTTTTTTTATAGCCCCGGAGGCTGGTGGTTGGCTTTAAACCAGGCTTCTCCACTTGGCCCCTGTCCTGCATATTCTCCATGTCTACCTGCTCTAGTCACACCTGGTCAGTTAACATGGGTGTTTCCCAAACTCTTGATTGGCTGAGCACACCTGACTGAGTTAATTAATTGTAGGTGGAGTGGAGAGAGTTGTGAAACATGCCCAGCATGTGCCCTCCAGGAGCAGAGCTGGAGAGGCCTGCTTTAAAGTGTGCACTGTAGTTCATAAAAATACAGCCCTGTGTGTTTATCACAAAGGAGAAAAAGGAGTTTCACAAATACGGGTTGAGCACTGAAGCATGCATGCGTGGGAAGTCTTCAAATGAGCCAAAGTTTACACTTACTCACATCCCACATCAAAACCTGTGATAGAGTCTATGCTGCGTTGAACACATCTGCCTGATCACTCCACCTACTCCCATCATTCCCACTTGTTCTTTATTCCAGTCTGTTGTCAGCCTATCCATCACAGAAATGCATGCGAGGTTTGGATACCTTGTTGGAACTGGGATGAAAACAAAGCCTTCCAGCGTTCCCAAACATCCTGCTCAACTGCGATGGAATCCCCCAATCAGGGATTCATCTGAGTGTTGACAGACAGGATGGGCAAGAGATGAGGACACCTGTGAAGGGAGGAGCTGTACAAATCCATGGCATGACTATCTTTACTGTAAATTTCTCATAGATGAATTTCTGGTACATTTCCACTTCAGTTAAGGATGCATTCTTTTATACTGGTTTAAGAAAAAAATAGGTGCAAGACATGCAAAGAGGTTTGTCTGTTGCTCACTTAAATCCTGAATAAATGCATTTTATAATCGAGTCTCTGTGAGCGTATGCCCATCATTATGCCATTAACATGAAACAAATGAGTCTTGGCAGACAATGTCAGAATCTGCTTGTTTGTACAACAAACCTACAGTTAGTCTGCTCTTGTGATTTAGTTCCATCTTTCTCTCAAGTTGTATTAAGTAACCGTGTCCGTGTTGTGCAGCCGTGCTGCTCTGTGCACACCGGATTCTGTTAGATCTCAGACGTTAAGTCAGATTAAGATAGAGCCTGATAACACCTGGCTCTGAGCCTGGTTAGGAACACCAGGAGCAGCACACGTGTTTCTCTGTGTCCAAAAGGAGTTGCGTCAGTAAGAGCATCCAATGGAAAATGTGCCAAAACCCATTGAGGATCTCTACCTGATCTGCTGGGGTTACCCCGAGCAACTGGGAGCAGTTGAATGCAAAGGGAAAGAAGAAAAAATAAATCATTGTTCCCACTTCTTGTTTGGATGTTTTAGCGACGATTATGTGAGTAAAACTTGCATCTTTATTATAATAGCCAAGTGGTGTGCACGCCTGCATTCGTGTGTATGCAGGGCTGCAAAATTTCTGTCTGTGGACAGATTTCCGTCAAAATGTGTTTCCATGTTCCATTTATTCCGTCATATTAAACTGTAGGGTTCTCCACAGACAATGAAATAATGGAGCCGCACTGCTATACTGAGTGGCGTCATCTCGCGATGCTTTAGCACAAGACTTGGTGGGAAATCTTTTCTAGGAAATTTTACATAAGCAACTTCGGCTTTTTATTTTATCCTGTTTACATAGAGACGACACAAACCATGACAAAACACAAGTGTTACACGAAATCCAATGATCAGAGGATGATCTTTGCTTTTTTTTGTTTTGTCTTGGCGGTGACCAGCCCGTGTAGCCGAGGAAGAGCAGCCAGAAAAATGTCCCAACACGCGGGGTGCTGCGATCATCAGACTGTCCAAGGAGGGGAGCACCCCGGCGCCAAGCGTCAAGGAGGACAAGCCCGTTGCACAACAGACTCGACTGATGCTATCTGCCATGGATCGACCAGATCAGAGGCTAACAACAATGCTGCAGCCCCTGTGACAGGGAACAGGGAGGCTCTTATGAAGAAGACAGCAGAACGGAAAATCAAAATTCCAAGACCTACTTTCATTCTTCGAGATTTTGGTGCTGGATAGCGACATGCATTATTTCCATTCTTCTATGTTTCAAAAGACATGTCGCACTGAAATCATAACATTTCCAAGTGTTTCCGAGTGTTTCTTTGAGGAAAACGTTCTAGCGCTCACGTGAATGGAATGTATCTGCTAACATTTAAAACGGAGCTGTAGACTAATTGCAAAATTTCCACAAGTGTGATGTCATGTTATGACGACTCGTTTAAAGTGTTAACTGTTTATTTTGATGCAGTCACAGTAGAAGCAGCAGCTGCTTTCCACTGTGACAAGATGTAGTGCACGTGCTTGTTCATCATGAATGCAGCCTGTTAAAGGACATGTCACACTGAAATCGTAACAATTTAGATTTACAGTTGTATGTAAAAGTTTCCACGATTTTCTTTTATAAATCATTGGTTGTTTGTATCAGCAATTTCAGTTAAATATATCAAACAACAGACAGTGATATTTCAGAAGTGAAAATGAAGTTTCTAGGATTTACAAAAAGTGTGCAATAATTCTTTAAACAAAATTAGGCAGGTGCATAAATTTGGCACCCCAACAGAATAAAATACATCAATATTTAGTAGATCCTCATTTTGCAGAAATAACAGCCTCTAAACACTTCCTATAGCTTCCAATGAGAGTCTGGATTCTGGTTGAAGGTATTTTGGACCATTCTTCTTTACAAAACATCTCAGGTTTGTTGGTTTCCGAGCATGGACAGCCCGCTTAAAATCACACCACAGATTTTCAATAATATTCAGGTCTGGGGGCTGAGATGGCCATTCCAGAGCATTGTACTTGCTCCTCTGCATGAATGCCTTAGTAGATTTTGAGTAGTGTTTAGGGTGGTTGTCTTGTTGAAAGATCCAGCCCCGGCATAACTTCAGCTTTGTCACTGATTCACAAAAATTGTTCACTGATTCACAAAAATTGTTCTCAAGAATCTGCTGATATTGACTGGAATCTATGTGACCCTCAACTTTAACAAGATTCCCAGTACCTGCACTGGCCACACAGCCTGATGGAACCACCTCCAAATTTTACTGTAGGTAGCAAGCATTTTTCTTGGAATGCTGTGTCCTTTTTCAGCCATGCATACTGTCCCTTGTTATGTCCAAATAACTCAATTTTAGTTTCATCAGTCCAGAGCACCTTATTCCAAAATGAAGCCGGCTTGTCCAAATGTGCTTTAGCATACCTCAGCAACTCTGTTTGTGGTGTGTACACAGAAAAGGTTTCCTCTGCATTATAGCATCATACAGCATCTCTTTATGCAAAGTGTGCTGTATCGTTGAACGATGCACAGAGACACTATCTGCAGCAAGATCATGTTGTAGGTCTTTGGAGCAGGTCTGTGGGTTGACTGTGACTGTTCTCACCATCCTTCGCTTCAACTTATCTGAGATTTTTCTTGGCCTTCGGGCCTTAACTAGTAATGTGCCTGCGGTCTTCTATTTCCTCATTATGTTCCTCACAGTGTAAACTGACAGCTGAAATCTCTGAGATAGCTTTTTGTATCCTTCCCCTAAACCATGATGTTGACAATCTTTGTTTTCAGGCCATTTGAGAGTTCTTTAGAGCCCTGTCCCACTGGCGTTTAGGAGGATTTGTGTATGGATTGCGCACAAAATTGGCCCATATCCGCCAAATGTTCGCAATATCCGTGTAACATGCCTGTATGAGTCAGCTGACATCCGAACACGTCCGTGATCATCCGCAGAGGCACGCTTGGTGGCAGACCGGGACAACGTGCCCATCACATCCACATCACGGTCGCAAATGGGATGTTGTACATGCAGACAGAGTGGGCACGAATGAAGCGAGTGCATCACAGCAGCTGTGCATCCGATATGCGACCATACGCGGATGCATTACAAACACATAAATGCCAGCCAGCACCAGCCAGGCTGTGGATACTGACAGATGCAGATATGGATCGCCGAAGACGTGCCGTCACAGTCACTGCCATCCAACAGCAGACAATCCAACTCACCCAGCTCTTGCATGTGCTCCAGAGGAGGAGGAGAAGGCGCAGAATGGGACAGAGGGCTGTGTGGGTGAGGCCATGGATCACCAGGAGACTGGACCTGGGCATTTACAACAGGCTGATGGTGGAGTTGCGGAACGAGGATCCACGTGCCTTCCACAATTTCATGAGGATGCCCCCAGACATGTTCCAGGTTCCAGGTACTTCTTACCACCATGCAATACTATGTGGACATGGTCCGGCTCATTGTGAGGGCATGTATCCTGCTACACAACCTCATGCGGACCCGCTACCCAGTCCTGCAGAACAGGCTGTTGGACCAACAGCTCTCCCTCAGGCAGGCCTTGTCCTCAGCATCCTGGTGCCTCCTCTTCGTCGGCTGGCTGCTGCCACCTCTGCTGGGGCATGCACTTCTTGAGGCCTGTGCTGTGGCCCTCTCGATGTGTGAGAGCTGCCCTTCAGCCTCCATCCCCTCGTCGTGGTCGGCTGCGTCCGTGGGGACACTCTCAGCCTCAGACGCAGCCTCAGATGCAGCGTCCACAGCATCACGGAGCAGCTGTAGGTATAACCACAGTAATTAAAGGTTAATGTTGTTGCATCATAAACCAGGGCTCGAAATAGTACGTGCATGTGTTAGTTTGTGCTCTCATTATTCGAGTGGTGCGCGTAAATTTATACTGCACTTGGACTGGTGCTACTAACACATATATTACTTGCACCAAAAACAAGTTACTTGCACAACCAGAAGTCAGTCTGCTATCAACCGTAAAACCCCTCCTCTGATGTGTCAGAGTCCTCCTCTCTGGGGAGTGTTTGAGGGGAGAACAGCAGCAGCGGCAGGACAGTGTTTCCTTTTCTCACGTGTGCGCGAGTGCACCATCCGTGCAGATCAATGTATTTATTAGCTACACAGAGGTGTGATAAAACAAATGGTGACTGGTTTATAACATAATTATGACAGAGTTTGAGGGGGAGTGAGAGAGAGAGAGGGAGCCGCAGCCAGCCAGTTTTTTTTTTTTATCCTTTCTTTGTTTAGATGTGCGCACGCCAACACAACAAATGGTGCACAGCATCTCGCTCTGTGTGTCTGAGTCATGAAACACAGGGCAGATGAAGCCAGCACACTGGGAATTGTTTTTTTTTCCCCTTATTTATTCCTTTATTGGTTCATTTTACTGGTGCTTATAGTTGATCAAACTTGAATGATGTTACTTGCACCAGTGTGAATTATGTGCACCACACGTATAATACATGCACACACTGGCACATGCACGTAGTATTTTGAGCCCTGCTGTGTGTTATCTTCGTCTACCCTGCATTATATGACCCAGACACATGGGGCGAGTTGCTGTGCTCCATCTGTTGTGTTGGCGCGCGCGCACATGTACACAAAGAAAGGACAACTGGCTGGCTGTGGTTCCCGCTTTCTGTCCCCCTCAAACTCTGTCATAACTGTGTTATAAACCAGTCACCATTTGATTTATTACACCTCCGTGTAGTTATTAGATAAATTGATCTTCACGGACGATGCACTCGCGCGCGCACTTGAAATACAAAAACACTGTCCTGCCGCTGCTGTTGCTCTCCCCTCAAACGCTCCTCAGACATGTTTTGTTGGTGCGAGTGATTTTTTTTAATTTTTTTTGTTGCACCAGTGCAGTTAGGTTAAATTATGAATTTCGACCCCTGTAAACCCAATGTCCGTGGGGGGGGGGGGGGGGGGGGGGGGGGGGCGCACTAAAATAATCAGCATGACCGACTGACATATATCACACATTGCGGGACAGTACTTACGGGATTCATGGGTGCAGCCGTGCGGTGTTGCAGTTCCCCCTCATAGAAGATGCATGTTTGCAGCACATACTTCTCCCTGTCTGTAAGGGTTTTGGCAGCCTGCACCGACTTCCCCTTGGGCAGCTTCACATACCATGCATGCATGCCCTGCCACTAGCCCTGTAGGTGGTCAGGGGACACGTTCAGCTCCCTCCCTTTGTCCTCCCACATGGCCTTCTTCCTGTTGGTGTCTTTAAACAGCCAGTGTCCCCTTCGCCACAGCAGCTCGTTGTCCCTCAGCCACTCGAACACGGTGTCCTCATGTTCTGGTTAGAGCGTGTAGTTCTTTCTTCCCTTCCTCGCTGGCCGCTGGTCCACTGCCATCTCTGTGTGCTTTGTGGCCTTGGTCTTCCCCTTCCCAACAGTGGCCCGTGTCCCACATTCGTCCCCGGCGTCACTTCAGCCAGGGACGTCCTCCAGGACCTCCTCGGCAGCAGCGGCTGCGGGTGCGGGTGGTGGGGTGGGGGTCCGTGCCCTGCCTGTTGCTGGAGGTGGTGGGGTGGGAGATGGCACCCTGTCCTCTGTGGCTGTTGCGGCCTTCTGTCCCCTCCTCCCACGTCTCGTCCGTGGCGGCATGTTGTCTCTGTGGCGTCTCTGTGAATGCTGATCCTGGCAGGCCCGTTTGCACTTCCTTTGTGTCCGCGATGCAAATGCGGCGCATGCGCAACACCACCGCAGTTCCCACCACGCATGTGCACTGCGTCCCCATTGCAGCCGTTGTACTGCCGTGTTCGTCGCTATGCGTCTGATCCCTCTCCTCTATACATGCATTTTATACATCCATGTTTGGGCGTTGTATATCCGCAATGGCCGCAATACATTCCACTACATTTACCAGCTGTGCCCCTCATGGGGGCGCCTCCACGGTCGCATTCGCTTCTGTTCCCTGTTATATCCGCTTTTCTTCCTCATGTATTCGCTATGCATTCATGATGTATACGTGATCCACCCCGGGACATTTGTCATTTCCGGCCACCTTTGTTGCGGACGCCCAGCTTTTGTGTCCTCATTTCATGCGCAAATCCTCCTGAACACCAGTGGGACAGGGCCCTTAGAGGCTCACATGTTGCCACTTATTAGAAGAGATGCAAAGAGGGGAAACATTTGCAAATGGCCACCTTAAATACGCTTTATCATGATTGCATTCACCTGTGTAAGGAGGTCAAGGGTCAATGAGCTTAACAAACCAATTTTGTGTTCCAATAATTAGTGGTAAATGTATTCAAGTCAATAAAATGACGAGGGTGCCCAAATTTACGCACCTGCCCAATTTTGTTTAAATAATTATTGCCCACTGTCTGTAAATACTAGAAACTTCATTTCACTTCTCAAATATCAGTGTGTTCGTCTGCTATACGATATATTTAAGTGAAATTTCTGATCCAGACAACTAATGATTTATAAATGAAAATCATGAAAATTTTCAGGGGTGCCCAAACTTTTGCATACAATTGTAGGCTGTTTGTGACCACCTGATGATCCACCAGGATTACTTTGTGCACTTCCATGACCGGTTTCAAAGTATACCGCATTCGCAGCAAACAGCTATGGAGATGTCCGAAACAAAGTACTCGTGTGTTTCCGACAGGTGACGTAGCTATGCAGTTCCCAGCGTGCAGTTTCATGGAATGTAGATGCTAGCATTAAGAACTGAGGCACAGATCAATTCCAAAGTTCACATAAGTGTGATGCAGTGTTATGACGATTAGTTTTTAAGTGATAACTGTTCATTTTGATGCAGTCACGGTAAAAGCTGCAGCCCTGAGAAGGTTTATGTGCACCTGCGGCCATGAGCCATAAACGCAGCCTGTCAATAACAATCTCTGCTCCAGGCTTAGCTTTGAGCACGATTAATGAGTCTTGTTATAAAAAAAAAAAATAAATAAATAAATACATCTGCTGCCGGGGAAAAAACATCGTGGAGACACGCATTCATGCAGCTGAGAGGAGCAAATTGAAATAGCGAGTGCTGAGCAGCACATACACACATTCCAGCTCCAAATTCACACTCTTTTAAAGTAAAAAAGAAGCTTTTCAGATCCACTGATAAAAAACACAAAAGTGGGAAAATCCTGAACATGCCAGACTCACCGTGTTAGATTGTTTTCCAAATGTAAACTCGACACGATCAAAGAAGCACGCGCAATTGTCAGCTGCAGCTCAGTCTTCAGTTCTCTCACGATTGTGGCACGTTAAATCCATTAACTCCTGGAAACAATGTATTCTGACTTTTTCCAATGTAACAAATCCATCTTCGTGTCAGGAAGTCTGTTTAAAAATAGCATCATGGAGATGTCCCACGTCCATGTCCACAGCTTCAGTAAACCAGCATCCACACTTTAGGTTCCAAAATCCGATACTCTGAAAAAGTTAAGAGATTTTCAGGGTGAAGTGTGTTGTCTCCTGTCTGTAAATCCGAGCCATCACTTTCAAACGACAGCTTTGAAGTTTTGTTTTTGGACAGAGCAGGTTCGTTTCCCTCTGTCTGTCAGTCATCGGGAAGTTTGTGCTCATTCTAAAATGTGCGTTGCATGCCAAAAAATGCAGAGAATTGCCAAGTGAGACGTTTTCCAGAAATGCACCTGTTAACACTCAGAATGAGAGGAATAAAATACATCACTGATCACTAATTATTAGCACGTGTGCAGAGACTTACAATCATGATTACTTTTATGTTGTCTTGCTAACTGGGTCATTAAAAAATGTTCAACATGTCCTTTAAAAACAGTGTCTGCTGGAGGCCCAGCTATGTGCACGCTTATAAGTGTTGTCATCGATATAACTGTGAAAAATCTAAGAAATACTTGTACATCTGTGTGATCAGACAGCTTGAAAAATCAGTTCAGAGGGCCACATGCACAGTACGGGAGTGCGGTGCGTGACACAGTTACAGACTCGCACACATCAAGACAGACTCTCTTAAAGTAAAATAAAAATAAAGCCAACCAGCTCCACTGTGGAGGACAAAATACAAAAAAAATACAAAAAAATAAGGTCAGGGCCCCTTCACACATAGTGTGAATTATGGCAAAACAGTTCGAATTAGTGCACCATGAAACATCGCAGCAATGGGCAGGCGTGCGCGATCCCGGTGAGATGGTTCGTGCATTCAACGTTGTCTTCTGAGTAGCTCGCACTGTGGGACGGGCTGCACCACATCGCGCTGCTGATGTGGAGGAAAATAAAATAAAAACCAGCTGTATAATTAGTGAATATCACCGAGTTGATATAAATAATACATCAAAGGGGACACAATATAGAACCCGCAATATAGAACCCGCACACTCTGTCTTTCAGCCACTGGTGTGTGCAAATAATTGTAGCAACAGGCGTACGAGGCGTTTGAGGCAGCTAAGAATTTACATGTTTTGCATACGATTCCTGCTAAGTGTGAACTTCGACCAAATTTGCACTATGTGTGAAGGGGCCCTGAACAGGGCACTCACCCACTTGTAGAATGATTTCCAAGATTAAATATGTAAAAGTCCACTCCATCAAAGAAGTCTTCATGCATGGATTGCATGTGATCGCTAGCCGGTGTCACAGAGCTCGTCACAAAGGTCTCTCATGATTCTGGTACGTTAGAAAAAAATTCTGTTATCTTCTGAAAATAACATTCTGACTTTTCCAATGTAAGAAATCCATCTGCATGTTCAGGCACCCTGTAAAAACAGCTTTGTAGAGACGTTCGCCTGCGAGTTTACAGCGGCACTAAAATAGTGTTCTGTGAGACAAAAGCAGCATCAGCACGTGTTAGGATCCAAAATCCGACAGACTCTGAAAAAGTGATGAGGTTTGTGGTGAAGTGTGGCGTCTCCTCTCTATACATTCTGTGTACAACCCTTAAATCACTTTCAAATGAAAGCTCAGATGCTTCATTATCAGACGTAGAAGAGTTTGTTTCACTCTGTTAGCCATTGGGATGTTTCTAATTTTCCTAAAAGGTGAGACCGTAACTCGCTCCGTTTCCTAATAAAATTAATTAAAAAGGGGAAAAAGCATAGTAACATACTATGCCAGTATGATAGCCATACGAAAGGGAAATTAAGTGCATCTTAAATCTGGACTTGAAAGTCTCTACAGAATCTGACTGTTTTATTGACACAGGGAGATCATTCCACAGAACAGGCGCAAAATAAGAGAAAGCTCTACGAACCACAGACTTTTTATTCACCCTAGGGACACAAAGTAGTCCTGCACCCTGAGAAAGCAGAGCCCGAGCCGGTACATTGGGTTTAATTAGGTCAGCTAAGTAGGGAGGTGCCAGTTCGAGAACAATTTTATAGGTTAGTAGCAGAACCTTAAAATCTGATCTCACAGGGACAGGAAGTTGCCAGACATCCAGCCTTTTATTGATGCAAGGCAATCTAATTTATTGCATGTTCCTAACATGTATACAGTGTGTCAATGAAATAGAAACATTTTAGATTCATTGCACTAATCAATAATTCAACACAGATTCATACCAGAAACAGTAGTAAAAGATTTTCATTTTTGTCTTCGGACATCAGGACACAAGTTTGGATGGGACCCTGAGTGGAAGCGTTGTGCGCTGCTTCGGGTGATAGTTGCCAATGGTACGATTATGTTAAAAATTTCTGGGGGAACCCTGAATCGCTAACTTTAAAAACATTTTATGGCTTTATTTTGCACAAAGCATGTGAGAAAGACGGAATTTGCTTTAAAGTGCATTTGATAAGGAGGCCACCATTACCGGAAATCATGTTGTGTGCAAGGATTTCTATGTCATCGTGCTCATTTATCTTCGAAATACAGCCCTGCTTTTTTTTTTTTTTTTCACCGCCTGCTCTTTCTGGAATGAGTTGAATACCCCTGTTATAGGCTGATATCAAATCTATCATTTTGTTGTAAAATTCTGGAAAAAGTGGTTTCACAGCAGATTGTGGACCGCCATACTGAGAATAATCTTTTGAGCCACTGCAGTCTGCTTTTAGAACATATCATTCCACAGAGACACTCACTCATCTTCAACTGCTTACTCCATTTAAGGGTCACGGGTCCACAGAGACAACTCTCACTAAAGTGGTCAATGATATTCTGCTTGCAGTGGATTCGGACATCACTACGGTTCTGGTGCTGTTAGATCTTAGCACTGCGTTTGATACGGTGGATCACCGTATTCTACTTGATAGGTCGGAGAATCATTTTGGGATTACTGGGAATGTCCTTGCATCATACCTGACCAGTCGTTCTCACTGTGTCTTGTACAGTAGCACTACCTCTAACCTTGGTGACATGAAATATGTGGCTCCACGAGGGTCTGTCTTAGGCCCCGTGCTTTTCTCCCTTTATATACCACTCCTTGGGCATATATTGTGGCATTGGGATTACCTTTCATAGCTATGCTCATGTTGTCAGTTGTCAGTATGTCAGTTGTATATGCTGATAACTGCTGGTAATCTCATACACATAAAATCCTTAGAGGATTGCCTTGCATCAGTAAAAAGCTGGATGTCCAGCAATTGTTTTTCTAAACTCTGACAAGACTGAAATTATGGTCCTTGGTCCAGCGAGACATCGACATCAGTTTGATCAGTTTAAAGTTTAACCTAGGCTCGGTGTCATACATCACACTGACAAAGTGAGGAACCTTGGGGTGATTTCTGATCCCACGTGTCCTTTGACCACATTAGAGATATTACAAGGACCGCTTACTTTCACATGCGAAATACTGTATAGTGAAGATTTGTCCAGTCCTGTCTATGGCTGATGCAGAGACCCTGATTCGTGCATTTGTTTCTTCTAGATTGTACTACTGCAATGTTGTATTTTCTGGTTTACTGCAGTCCAGCATTAGGGGTCTCCAGTTGGTTCAAAATGCTGCTGCCAGACTTTTGACAGGAAGCAGAAAGTTTGAACACATTACACCCATTTTGATGTCTCTACACTGGCTTCCTGTCTCTGTGAGATCGGATTTTAAGGTTCTGCTATTAACGTAAAATATTTACAGACTACCACCTCTCTACTTACCTGACCTAATTAAACCCTACATACCGGCTGGGCTCTGCATTCTCAGGGCGCAGGGTTACTTTGTGACCCTAGGTTGAATTAAAAAGTCTGCGGGCCAAAGATCTTTTCTCTTATCATACACCTGTTGTGTGGAATGGTCTCCCTGTGGAGATAAAAATGTCTGATTCTGTACAGACACTCATGTCCAGACTTAAGACACATTTATTCTCCCTTTCGTATGGCTAGTATACTGGCATAGCATGGTACTATGCTTCCTATCCTTTTAAATTCATTTTATTAGTAACGGAACAGGTCTCAGCCTCAACTTTATCTCAATTTTGGGTCTGTAGTGAAGCATACGGATAGTGGCCCGTGATCCCTGCCTGTGGCACAACCACCTGCATGGACTTCTCATCAAATACATATTCTTTTGTTATTATGTCATGTATTGATTTCCTGTTTTCTGTTTCTTAACCTTCATAAACCTCTGTAAAAACCTCATAACTGTTAGAATGGCCTACGCCAGGGGTGGGCAGCGAGGGCTGAGACACTGCAGGTTTTCCTTGCAACCAGTCACCTCAGCAGGTGGGTTGCTGATAAGCTTCTCCCCTGAGCATAAACACCTGATTGTCAATGAAATCACCTGCTGAGATGATTGGTAATAAGGAAAACCTGCAGTGTTTCGGCCCTTCATGGCACATGATTGGCCACCCCTGGAGGCCCTAAGCAGTGGGTCACCCCTTTGAGTTTGGTCTGCTTGAAGTTTATCTTCAATATCATCAGAGGGAGTTTTTCCTTACCACTGTCACATGTGTGCTTGCTCTAGGGGTTGGTAAGGTTAGACCTTACTCGTGTGAAGCGCCTTGAGGCAGCTTTGTTGTGATTTAGCGCTATGTAAGTTTAAAAAATTGAACTGAATTATTAAACACTCTCTATCTTGCATGAACTCATCCTCTGATGTGTGTTTTGTCTTCAGTTATGTGCAGCTAAAGACAGCTGTTCATTTAGCTAACACTTCTAATTACCTCTCTCATCCTGTCTATGTGCGTGTGAGTTTGTGTGTGTATATACTTGAAACACGTGGCAGCCAAAAAAAAAAAAAAAACAGCCCACAGTGAAAGCCAGAAGTGATCCAATCTGACTCCAGGCCCATCTGTCTCTGCCAGGAGAAATGATAGTGGGAGCACTGATAAATTATTCTTCCCCTTGTGATCTTCGTGGCAGCATTTTTCCTTTTCCACAAGCATATGTGACCCTTGTATTCCTTTGGTATAAAAAACCCGATACTGTTCTACATTTTCTCCGCTTCCAAATGTTCCTCACTCTTGTTTCGCTGTAGTTCGATCCTGCTGCTGTGTTGTTTTGCCAGTTTTCAGCAACTTTCCCAAAAGTAGCAGATTGATATTGATATTACAAGGTGTGTGAGAACTGAAAACTGTATGACCAAGGTGAAATGTTGTATGTGATAACCAAGACAAAGGGAAAGTCTGATCTCTTTGTTTTTTATCCCGCTGGTCATGCAGCACTGGAAAAACAAATCCGATGCTGAATCAGTTTAATGTGATGTTGGTAAAGATGTTGGGGAAGTGTAATGACACGGACCCACAACAGGGGGCGCAAATGAACGGTCAATGGGTAGTCAAATAAATACAATTTATTGTGACAAATGTGCACAATAGGTCGAATACTATTTTTAGACAGTCAATTACAAAAGTCAACAGGTGACGTGTGGGCAGGTCCGAGGGTAGGAGACGCCTATCCAGAGAAGAGCCGGGGCCCACAAGGTTCCGCCGCCAATGAAGACCTGCAGTAAACCGAAGCCGCCAAGTCCCGAGTCCCCAGGTGGCCTCTACTTCAGCTGTCAGATCCAGTACTGCTGGCAGGAACAGAAGACAGGTTAATGGTGGGTGTGTGCACACCCAGCAGAACAATCAGCAATTCAGTTCAGTTCCTTTTGTGGGAGAATCTCCACCTCCGACACAAAAACACAGAAACGTGCAGAGACCAACTGTTACTTCTCTGGTTTGGAAAGAGGAGTGAAGTCCGTCACTCTTCTACGTCCAAAACCCAGCTCCCAGCTGGCTGAAGATAACTGGTACTCCTGCAAAGGTTTTCAAAAGACAATGATACGTGCGTTCAGCACAGATACGGCTGAGAGTTTTACCTGAGTGGTAAACCGATATCTCAGCAGAGATGTGGTGTCTCCTCCAGTCTTATATGGGATGGGATGGTGATGAGATGATTTCTGACAGCTGGTAGTCCTGGCTCCTGGGTGGTGACTGCGCCCTCTGCTGCCTGAAACCCGACAACAGGTAGGGTGCCCTCTGGCGTTGGCCAGCAGTACCTCCTCTTCGGGTGGCCCACATAACAAAAGAATTATAGATGGGATTCTGTGCGGTTGCAGTACCCACAGTGGCCTCACACTGCCATGCCTGTATTGAACTCTATCATGCTCTGTCAGAAGGCTGGCTGTCCTTCTGCTTTCAGAAGCTGGGAAGATAAAAAAAAAAGTTTAAGTTACCACAATATGCAAGTTTTAGGAACATTTGGATGTTTTTGTACACATGAATCAAAGTAATTTTGAACAAAATTCTACCACTGCAAGAAACATACACAGACAGGGCTCACTATAATTGCTTAAAAACTATAATTGCTTAAAAATTAAACATCTATATTATAATAGGCAAGTGGCCTGTGTGTGTGTGTGTGTGTGTGTGTGTGTGTGTGTGTGTGTGTGTGTGTGTGTGTGTGTGTGTGTGTGTGTGTGTGTGTGTGTGTGTGTGTGTGTGTGTGTGTGTGGTTTTGATCATGGAGAAACTGGGGAGAGCTCACATTTGCAGTTTGGTATGCTTATGTATTTTGGGTCAAGGATGAATACTGCGAAAACGGAAAGTTGATAGGACAAATTTTTTGAGAAATTAGCGATATTAGCTAACAACAGTGAACAATGGATGTTGTGCTGCAGTGCACCATGGGAGTTTGGGGTTTTAAATGTTGTTATTGTGGATCATGTTCGTTTAACAGGGTTGTTAGTGCTATTGATTTATTGTGTTTTTGTAGTTCAACTGATTTAGTCAGTTTAGTTGAGTGTCATGTTGCTGTTACCATGAGTGAAAAGTGTATTACGTTTGATGTCTTCCACTACTATCTCTGTTTGTGGGTATGTAAAAATAAAAGCACTTGCTTGCAGCAGAATGCAGAAAAGACAAAAAGCTCTGTGTGCACGTGTGCAACTTTGATTTCGTACAAACTGGCTGGCATTTGCCTTATTTTGGGTCAAGGATGAACACTGCCTAAACAGAACATTGATAGGGCTAATATTTTGGAGAAACTATGGCTATTACACCCGTGTAAAATCACCCGTGTAAACCTAACACTGACAGTGTTAAATAAACACTGCCAGTGTACATATGGTCATACTCTGGTCAGAGTCGGACCATATGTTCACTTGCAGTGTTAATTTAACACTGGTGATTTTACTGTGTAGCTAACAACACTGAACAATAGAACCTGATAATTACATTCTGGACTCACACGCCATTCCAGCAGGGGCTGGTAAATGATCTATATAATAAAAGCGTCATGAGTTTGTTTCCATTCAGGTTTTCACTTCTTTAGAGACCATGATCCTCCATTCCACAAAAATGAGGGTCAAAACACTAGCAACCAGTAGACAGTGCACAGTGCAGAAACTGCAGATTCCACTTCTTTTTTCTTTTCTTCAGTCTTACGGCTGCACTGCAAATTCCAAAAGGAGTAGTAACTCCCTTTTGGGCTACATGTCAACATGTCTGTGCAACATGGTGCCCTCCATGAAAGGCTTACAATGCATCCAGAAAATATTCACAGCACTTCACTTCTTCCTCTTTTTTAATGAAATTTATTTTTTCCTCAAAAATGTACACACAATACCCCATAAGGACAGTTTTGTTTTTTGTTTTTTTAGATTTTTCCAAATTTATATAAAAAACTAAGCTGTTTCTACAGCTTAATTGGAGTACACCTGGGGTAAATGTAGTTGATTGGACATGATTTGGAAAGGGACACATCTGTCTACATATAAGGTCCCACAGTTGACTGTGCATATCACAGCACAAACCAATCATGAAGTCCAACGATTTGTCTGTAGACCTTGGAGACAGGATTATCTCAAGGCACAAATCTGGGGAACGGTACAGAAACATCTCTGCTGCTTTGAAGGTCTCAATGACCACAGTGGCCTCCATCATCTGGAAATGGATGAAGTTCAGATCCACCAGGACTCTTCCTAGAAATGGCTGCCTGTCTAAACTGAGCAATCTGGGAGAAAGGACTTAGTCAAAGAGGTGACCAAGAAACCGATGGTCACCCTGTCAGAGCTCCAGCATTCCTCTGTGGAGAGAGGAGAAGCTTCCAGAAGAACAACCATCTCTGCAGCAATCCACCAATCAGTCCTGTATGGTAGACTGGTCAAAAGGAAGGCACTCTTTTGTAAAAGGCACATGGCAGCCCGCCTGGAGTTTGTCAAAAGGCACCTGAAGAACTCTCAGACCATGAGAAACAAAATTTACTGGTCTGATGAGACAAAGATTTAAATCTTTGATGTGAATTCCATGCTTCATGTTTAGAGGAAACCAGGCACCATCCCTACAGTGAAACATGGTGGTGGAAGCATCATACTGGGGGCTGTTTTTCAGTGGCAGGATCTGGGAGACTAGTCAGGATTGAGGGAAAGATGAATGCAGCAATATACAGAAATATCCTGGATGAAAACCTGCTCCAGAGCGCTCTTGATCTTGGACTGGCGCGACAGTTCTTCTTTCAGCAGGACAATGACCCAAAGCACACAGTCAAGATATCAAAGGAATGGCTTCAGGACAACTCTGTGAATGTCCTTGAGTGGCCCAGCCAGAACCCAGACCTGAATGCAATTGAAGAGAACTGAAATGGCTGTATGCTGATGCTCCCCATCCAACCGGAGCTTGAGAGGTGCTACCAAGAGGAATGGGGAAAAACTGCACAAAGATAGGTCCACCAAGCTTCTGGCATCATATTCAAGAAGACTTGAGGCTGTAATTGCTGCTAAAGGTGTATCAACAAAGTACTGAGCAAAAGGTGTGAATACTTATGTACATGTGATTGCTCAGGGTTTTTTTTTAATTAAATTTACATTTTTGACAATAGTTTTCATATTGTCATTATGGGGTTCTGTGAGTAGAATTTTGAGGGGAAAAAATGAACTTACTCCATGTTGGAATAAGGCTGTAACATAACAAAAGGTGGAAAACGTGAAGCACAGTGAATACTTTCTGGATACACCGTATCTATTTCAATCCAGTACCATATTAACTGATGTCATCCTGGCAGAAGGGTTACATCAAAACCTTGTTCATTTGAGATATGTTATGATTTGTTCTAAATAAATGCAATTGAATTGAGTAGCAGGTGTCTTAGTCATCAAAATGTAAAAGAATCTGCCCTGCCTAAGTATAACCTGTTATAAATACACATCAGTATAATGTTTAGATAGTCAGAACACAGAAACACTCCACATAACTGTTAATTTATCACTGCCTGACTAGCTGCTGCTATAATATTCACTAGCCATAAAGTAATCTAATTTTCTAAAATCCAGCCCAACTAAATGTAAACTGCTCCAGAACAGACACACAAATAATATAATTTTTGCTAAGTTGTAAAACAATACTGGATATTGTATATGCATTTTGTTTGTGTAATTGTATCCACTCTGTATGTCAGGTTTCAGCCCCATTATGACCTCGGTTCTCATTTTTTACCGTTCACGGTTTGATATTGTAGTCATTAGCTTTGTTTTCAGTTTATCATTTATTTTCTGGTTGTCTTTCTTTCGTCATGTATTTAGTTTTGCCCAGTCTTTGTTTTTTTCCACTGTGTATGCTTTTGTTTCTGGTTTTATTTTCTGTTTATCTTTGTGTAGTCATTAGTTGTATCATTCCTTTTTTTCTGTGCTTTATACAGTTGTCTCGGGTCGGTTTTCTGTTCTTTAGTTATACTGTTTAGTCTATAGGTTACTTTGTTATCTTTATTATCTTTTTCGATTTTTTGCCATGTCTTGAGTGTCATTCTAGTTTAGTTTCATCTGTTACTCTGTAGTCACTGATTTTACTATCTGTTATTTTCACTGTTAGTAATGTATTCACTTCTCATTACACCTTCCTGTCTCATCTTTGTCTGTCTGCCTCGTCTGTTCAGTTACACTCTTGCACCTGCCTGTTCCATCTTTGTGTTTGCCCCATTCATGCACTTACACTCTTGCACCTGCCTGTTTCATCTTTGTCTCTGTCTGCTATGATCACTCCCCCTCTCTCTTGCCTCTCTTCCCTCCTCTTGGATACAGCTGACCACGCCTCCCTTCCAGAACATTCTCCAACACATGCATCTTGTTCCCCTAATTACATCGCCTGTGTATTTAAGCCCTTCACTTTCTACACTCCCTGCCAGCTCATTGATCTCCATATCCTCGTTCCAGCCTTTTTCACAGTCCTGATTTTGCCACGTAGTGTATTGACATTGCTTTTTTTCGGACCTCGCTTTATGCCTCAGCCCACATTACAGTGTCTCTCCTTGCCTTTGAACCCAGCCTGTTTTTTGACCACATTTTTGCCTTGTACCTACCTGTACCTCTGCTTCGCTGCTTGCACTCCTGTGTACCATACTCCTGCCTGTCTTAACGATAAAGTCCATTTTTTAACTCCAACATTTTGTCAATCAGTCTGCATTTTGTGTCCTCCCACTTTCTGTGTCATGCATCCTCGAGCCGTGACACTGTATTTGAGTAGGAAATTAACTTGTTGAACTCATTTTGGGCTTGATTTCCTAAAACTCCAGATGAGTGTTAAATTACAGGTGCAGTCTAAACTTTTGTCTGTTAGGGGTGGAGACAGTTTTGTGAGTGATTTACTAAGTGTAAATCACGGGTGTGTGTGTGTGTGTGTGTATATATATATATATATATATATATATATATATATATATATGTGTGTGTGTGTGTGTGTATATGTGAAATTGTGTTTAGGTCTGCATGCATTTCTTATTTTTATAGTATAAGGGGTGTGTATTTATAAGCTTTGTTTCTGCCCTCAACCCTCTCGGTCACACGGGTTCATTGTTGAGTTGTTTTGTTATGAGTTTTTTGTTATTGTTGATTTGTGTGCCGAATAAATTCATTCATTCATTCATAAACGTACAATTGAGAGTGAGTGGCAATGTGACAGAGAGAGCAGTATGTAAAGGAGATTCTGCATGTTAATGGCCATAAGTGCAAAATGAAATTAACACAGCCAAGTTAGTGGATGCAGGTGAAAAGCACCTCTTTAACCAGGTCTGTAGTCAGTACTCGAACAGCAGTATATTTTATTGATTTATCAAATGCTGTTTATACTTTGTTGTTATTTTGTCCTCTGGCAGGCTGTCCCAGGCAGACTATATATATACTGGATGGAGCCTGTGTGACATCACCCACTGGTTTTCTATAGAAACCTGGAACAGCCAAAAAGACACCAGAGCCTGTGCGTCACCATGTTTCACAATGATTCACAATGAACTCATTCATTCATGAAGGGGTGGCACGTGGTTGGCTCCAAACCACCACCCAGCAAACACATGATTTGTTAGTGACATCAAGTTTTGCTCAAGATACAGTCATGTCAAAACATGACATCATTATGACATCACCTTAACATCAACAATTGTCATTTAATGACATCCTTAATTGGCTGTCATGTAATGTCATTTGGATGCATTTCATGGATCATCCTGTGACATCCATAAAATGATATCCAGCAGATGTCATGAAAACATTGCAACACTCACTGGTTATAGGGCAGCGCAGTCTCGTTTGAACCTTACGTGATATCACAGGATTTGACCACATCTGGGGACAGCTGGCACGAAATTGAATTGAATTTATTTTATTTCATTTATATAGCACCAAATCACAACAAAGCTGCCTCAAGGCGCTTCACACAAGTAAGGTTTAACCTTACCAACCCCCAGAGCAAGCACACAGGTGACAGTGGTAAGGAAAAACTCCCTCTGATGTTACTGACGAAGAAACCTCAAGCAGACCAGACTCAAAGGGGCGACCCACTGCTTGGGCCTTGCTACCAACACAACTGACAATACAAATATACAGGAAATTTTGGGAGTCCATGCTGTTGCACAAGATGGGAGGCCTACAGAAGAAGACACTCACTCCCACTTCTGGATTTTGCATCACTACTCTTAGCTTCATAGTGGAGTAGAGCAGAGAAGGATTTTCTTTCACCAAAACATATCAAATCCAGGCTTGCATCTCAGATGTACCTTCTGGCAATTTGTAGCTAAATTTTCAGGTCTTCTTTTTAAGAAAATCCTCCTCTATATACCACTTCATCATGAAGATGGATAACTGGTGATACAAAATGCAAAGCTTGCACTGTGCATTTCTCCAATCACAGGCACGTAAGCCTATAACTTCTTCTGGGTTGTCTGGGTCTCTTGGTGGCTTTCCGCACTCTTCTACTTCTTGCACAGTCACTCAGTTTTTGAGAACTGTCTACTCCATGCAGATTTACCATAGAGTGCCATATTCTTTGTATTTCTTTGTAATTGATGTAAATAAAGTCTGAAACATATTCAGTGGCAGCTTTACCATCAGAGAGCCTCGTCCACAACTACCACAAAAGTCTCTAAGCTGTCATTGATGTTAAAGGGGGCAATACACAGTAAACGTTTGATCAGGGTCATTTGGGTAGTTCTCTTGTCATTTTGATTTAAAAAGAGGAAACACACTTGTTTGACAATAAATGGTTTCACCCAGCCACTAAACATGAGTGAAAAAAAAGTTTTTGTGTTGTCATTCATATTCTGTTAAAAATGTCAGCACGTGGACAAGTGGACAGTTTTGCTCCAAAGTTTGCTGGCATTGAGTCATGCAGTCCCCCAGACAGAGCCTTTCCAGGGAACTTTCTTTTTTCTTGTTTGCCCACTTCAGCAGCAGAATGCAACTCTGGACACTGCAATGGTTGGATTATCACATGGAATAATTTTTTTCTTTTGGGTGAGAGGTTTATAATCACAGGCTACTGTCCCGGTTTCATGTCTTCGTCTGCGCTGTGAAACACCCCTGGACCACTGTTGGAGGTAAAATGCATGTTTATTAATGGTGTAACGGCCTGGCACAAGTTCCATGTCATATCTGCTCCAGATATAGAAGGTGGACATTTATTACAACGTGAGATCCATCCAGCTCTGAGCCTGACGTGCACAATGACGCATTGCTGCACAGCATGGAGAGGCAGCTGCCCGTGTTATGATGGAGACAATAGTTCACATTATTTACATCACCCATGGGAAGGAATGGATAAATATCTGTACTGTAATAGAACATGGAGAAAGAGGGACTCATCGACAGGCAGACATACTACAGACTGTACCCGGGGGACGCCACTCCATGCATCTATGGACTGCCCAAAATCCACAAACAGGACGTGCCACTCAGGCCTATTGTATGTAGCACAGATTCCATCACATACAATTTGGCCAAGCACCTCAAGTGGATTTTGGCTCCTCTAGTGGGTAACTCAGACCACCATGTGGAGAACACACAAGATTTTGTGAACAAAATCAAGGACCTGCAGCTGGAGGCAGATGAAACTATGATGTCATTTGATGTGACTTCGTTGTTCACATGCATCCCCACCACTGAGGCCATCTCAGCTGTGAGGCAGAGACTGCTGGAAGATGTGTCTCTACCTGAAAGGACCAAACTCACACCAGACCACATCTGCCAACTCTTTTAGATCTGTCTTAACACCACGTATTTCCTGTTTAGGGGGAATTACTACAGGCAGATCCATGGTTGTGCGATGGGGTCTCCGGTATCCCCCATTGTGGCCAATCTGTACATGGAGCGAGTGGAGAAGACAGCCTTGACGTCATTCACGGGCTTCTCTCCCAGTCACTGGTTCAGATATGTCGATGACACATGGGTTAAAATCAAGCAACAGGAGGTCGAGGACTTTACAGAACACATCAATTTGGTGGACTCCAATATTAAGTTCACACGTGAGGATGCCAGAAACAACCATTTAGCCTTCTTGGACTGTGATGTTACGATTGGAGAGAACAGGCAGCTCCAGACAGAGGTTTACAGAAAACCCACTCACACTGACCAATATCTGCTCTTTGGGTCAAACCACCCCCTTGAACACAAGCTCGGGGTGATCAGGACTCTTCAACACAGAGCCCTGCAGGTGCCCACAACTGCAGAGGGAAGGGCTAAAGAGCAACAACTTGTACGGAAAGCCCTCACAGTATGTGGGTACCCACGATGGTCCCTGGACAAAGTGCAGACGTCCCAGAAAACAAAGAGACCAGATAGACAGGAGACGGAGACAAGAAGAAGAGGAGTGTCTCTCCCTTATTTAGCAGGAGTAGGGGAAAAACTACAGAGGATCTTCAGACAGCACAAAATCCCAGTTTACTTTAAACCAGTCAACACCTTGAGACAGAAGTTAGTTCACCCTAAGGACAGGATCCCTAGTTACTAACAGAGCAATGTAGTGTATCATATCAGATGTCAGGAAAACTGTAATGAACACTACATAGGTGAGACGAAGCAACTTTTACACAAGAGGCTATACCAGCACCGCAGAGAGGTCGCCACTGGACCTCAGTCTGCAGTTCATCTCCACCTGAAAGACACTAACCACACGTTTGAGGACAAGGAAGTTAAAATCTTAGCCAGAGAGAAGAAATGGTTTGAGAGAGGTGTCAAGGAAGCATTCTTTGTAAAACAGTTGAAACCCAGCCTTAACCGCGGAGCGAGTCTCAGACACACTTTGTCCCCTGTTTACAATGTGGTATTCAGGTCAAAGCAGTTTCAGTCTTTTGTTCATGGTAATGAGTCATTCATGTCATCAAGGGAGCCATCAGGGGAGGCTTCTGTCCTGTCATTAGGAGAGTGCTAACTAGAGCACAATAGGTGCTATTTAGAGCTGTTGTTTAGTCACTAGCCTATAGCAGTCAGCCTCTCGGTAGGTGGGGTCTGGTTAGGTTAAAAAACTCCAGCTTTTGTTGGCTTCTGGTTTATTCTTCTCTACAAGAGTCAAGACAGAAGTCAGACTACCAGAGCAAGAATTTTAGCTGAGGAAACTTCTGTGATTTGAAGCGAAACGTCCTCACGTCAAGCAACCCAGTCCAGTCGAAGGTTCGAGCTTCTCTACTATGGAAACCACCTGGACAACTGAGAGCCTACACAGAAACATCTGTACTGTAAGGTCTACTGTAAATATAACAGCCCGTACAGATTTGCGGCACCATACGTGCAGCAACGCATGGAGTGCAAGGAGCTTCAGGGCTAATTATGAATTATTATCATGATGAAGTGTGCCACATACAGTTCAACAGTTCCTTTGCACTCTGGGGGTGGGGGGCATTATTATATGTGGCACTGCGGGTCATACCGGCAGGCATACTGTGCCAGATCTACGTATCTCGAGGTTCCCTTGTATGCGCTCAAATTGTTTCAGATCCTGTTTAGCCGCCATCGGAATATGTAAATTGTGGTTAGATGGTCCTCAGCTAACACATGGATCACTGTTGGATAGGGGTCCCATCTCGATGGCAGCCGGAGAATTATAAACATGTGCGTCACACTTGGGGCTGCCGGCAGATTTTGACCAACTGTGTCGACTTCCACAGATGGCTGTCAGAACGTTATGGAACTTAAATCCGACACCTTTCAGATGTGTATCAATGCATAACTCTGACGCCACTGCGTGATCCCAGCTATGTGTGACGGGGGTATAACTCATCTCCTTGATTTGGCTTCTCATGAGATCATTCTCTTTTTGATGTGAAGCTATTTGGCAGTGGGTAAGATCATCTATACTGCCTTTGATGGCACTTTTAATGTGACAGAGTAGTTTTTATGTGGTAGCTGTTTGCCACCAAACTCAACTTCAGCTGCCCCCCCCCCTTCCCCCCACACAGCTTGTTTCTTAACTCTAGCATCTGCTTTGGCCCAAGAGCCTCGTCTGACAGGTAAATCACAGCAACAAAGTTGCATAGTTTGGACTCAACTGCTCAATCTACTGTACTGTCCTGAGCTCACAAACCCCTTGATGTGTGTCTGTCACCACCAGCCTATGATGGCCAGACTAAACGATCTTACCCGTGATGAAACGCTCTGTCCCAAAAAAAAAAAATTAATAAGCCCACAGAAGATGGGGGTGCAGATAAAAGAAGGTCAGACATGTGCATTACTTTTTTGTCAATGTAGGCAGCCAGAAAAATGTTTACATAGGGGGAACAGAAAAACATACATGTTCACTGACAAGTGTGACTTTTTATGTGGTGTAATGTTGTGTTACGGAGTAAAACAAGCATTCCCGTGTGTGGAGAAGCCAAGCTGCTTTAGCAGCTGTGAAAATTGTAGCAGACAGACTCAAATGCATCCAGATCCTGACAGTGTCTCCACTTGGGCAAAGATTGACCCCATGTTGAAACTGTATTGTGATTATACAGAATGAAACCATTACTGAATTCAATTTTTATATCATAGCACACTTCAGAATTGTAATAACAAAATGAATTCCAAAAAACAGGGTTTACATATTCCAGAATTGGGGCAGGCTCTGATCCCACCTGCTGTTCAACTGGTGGAAGCTGAGTTTACAGGTTGTGTTAGTTTTTACGAGGTCTGTCCATAAAGTATCGTACCTTTTTATTTTTTTTTAAACTATATGGATTTGATTCATGTGTTTTCACGTCAGACAAGCTTGAACCCTCGTGCGCATGCGTGAGTTTTTCCACGCCTGTCGGTGACATCATTCGCCTGTGAGCACGCCTTGTGGAAGGAGTGGTCCCGCCCCGTCGTCGGATTTTCATTGTCTGGAAATGGCGGAATGATTTGGGGTTTTTTCCATCAGACTTTTTTCAGAAGCTGTTAGAGACTGGCACCTGGAAACCATTCGAAAAATTTATCTGGCTTTCGGTGAAAATTTTACGGGCTTCACAGAGAATAAGGACTGTAACTACAGCTTTAAGGATGGCCCACAATGGCACACGGCGCACTGTGCTCCGAGCCGCGATGACAGGCACGAACCACCGGATTATTTCTAAACAGATGGCTGTGTGGAGCTGGGACCATCGTGTGCACTTTCTCTGGTTATCACAAGAGCTGGACATCAACCATTTTCCGGCAGATTTCACTTTTAACCAGAGATTTTGTCATGGAAAGCCGCGCGGAGGCTTTGTGCGTCACGACCGATTTGCTGTTCGAACGAGACTAAGGAACACCTCCATTTCGGAATGTTAGAGGACAAGTTGGGACATGCCTATCTCGGCTTTCAATGCTTACCAGTAGAGTGAGTTATAAGAGAAATTGTGGAGAGCTGGGCTTGTCCTCTGGCACTACGAAACGGAGGTGTTCCTTTGTCTCGCTCGAACAGCGAATCAGTCGTGACGCACAAAGCCTCCGCGCGGCTTTCCACGACAAAATCTCTTGTTAAAAGTGAAATCGGCCGTAAAATGGTTGATGTCCAGCTCTTGTGATAACCAGAGAAAGTGCACACGACGGTCCCAGCTCCACACAGCCATCTGTTTAGAAATAATCCGGTGGTTCGTGCCTGTCGTCGTGGCTCGGAGCGGGGTGCGCCAAGTGCCATTGTGGGCCATCCTTAAAGCTGTAGTTACAGTCCTTATTCTCTGTGAAGCCCGTAAAATTTTCACCGAAAGCCAGATAAATTTTTCGAATGGTTTCCAGGTGCCAGTCTCTAACAGCTTCTGAAAAAATTCAGATGGAAACAAAACCCAAATCATTCCGCCATTTCCAGACAATGAAAATCCGACGACGGGGCGGGACCACTCCTTCCACAAGGCGTGCTCACAGGCGAATGACGTCACCGACAGGCGTGGAAAAACTCACGCATGCGCACAAGGGTTCAAGCTTGTCTGACGTGAAAACATATGAATCAAATCCATATAGTTTAAAAAAAAAAATAAAAAGGTACGATACTTTATGGACAGACCTCGTACATCCACTAATAGCAGAAGCACATCAAAATATTCTTATGATGTGTTTCGTATGATATACAAAAAGTTAAGAATGATATTTTCTGCATATTTCTATGTATTTACACACACATGTACAATGTATGTTTTACATTTACCATTCTGAAACACATTTTTGGGGGGGTTAAATAACAGTAAGTGTTATCTGTTGTTTTCAATGGTGTCATCACTGCATGACAAATATGTGGGATGTCTAGGTTTTTGTGATTTACTTTTTGTATGTTTTACTATGAACTTGTCATGAGGATAACCTGAGCACATGCAGAGATATTATTTTCAGCCCTGTGAATCTGTCCATACATGTGTGAACAAAATCTGGACTAAACTTGGATAAAAAAGGGCAAAATGATTTGATTTTAAATATCAATTAAAGGTCAAAGTCAGGGTTCAGTGCTTTCATACTGTTATAATTTTACCCTTTTCTGTTTGTATCCTCTGCTGTTAATCCCTTCCCACTGCATATCTGTTTATGTAAGTCTTAGGCTGGGTGTGGCTGACATGATTGCTAGTTGCACCTGCAAACAATTATCTACTCCAGAGAAGTTTAAAAGACCGGCTCATTTATCCACTCCCCACCAGTTCGTCGACATACCTCCCGTGTTACACGTGGCTCTAGTTCTTAGCTCTCTTGAACATTCTGTTTGGGTGAACTTTTTTCAGACTGGATTAAACTGTTTGTTTCCTGTGTTCTCTCAGCGCATAGCCTCGCCACCTGTTTTGCCCATGCCTTCAGACCTGCTGGCTTTCAAGGACAATTTTGCTCACCACTGCCACCTCGCTTAGAACCAACACTGGACCACCATGAACTTTGCTTTTTTTTTGTTTTGTTTTGTTTTTGTAAAATATTTTGTCATATTAATAAAAGCTCTGTGTCTTTGTCTGGATTTTGGGTCCAAATTCTACATCTGCCTACTGTATTTATAATGGCTAATCTGAAGAACTGACTAATGATACATATAGTTATTATGAATCACTAACATGAAATTTTTTATCACCTTTTTATTGTTCATATGACATCTGATCTTAGGTGGCCATGAAAGGTCACTGTTGCCTCACAGTGAGAAGGTCGTGGGTTCAGTTCCCATGGCCTTTCTGTGTGGAGTTTGCATGTTTTCCCCGCATGTGCATGGGTTTCCTCCGGGTGCTCCGGTTTCCTCCCACATCCAAAGACATGCGGGTTAGGTGGATTGGAGTCTTTAAATTGTCCGTAGGTGTGTCTGTGTGGGTGTGTCTGTGCTTGTTTGTCTGCTTGTGGCCCTGTGACAGACTAGCGTCCTGTCCTGGGTGTACCCCGCCTCGCGCTCTATGACTGCTGGGATAGGCTCCAGCCCCCCGCGGCCCTTAATTGGACTAAGCGGTAGAAGATGAATGAATGAATGAATGAATGTTTGGAAACCGTATGTATTAAATATGGTGGCGAGGTTGCATTTCAATCAAGGTCAAAGTGGTTACATTTTGGACAAAATTAATCAAATGTCAAGGCCACACAGAACCAAACATTATGGTATCCCTGAATCACAAAGAATTAATTTGCATGAATTGTGTCAAATGCATCACACCTGGGTCTTGTACTAACTCAGTGTTTCATTTAGTAACTGGTTCTCATCCCAGTCCTCAAGTACCACCTACCCAACACATTTTCTATATCTCTCTGCTCTGCCACAAGCTGATTAGCTCATTCAGGTGTGCACGGCCTGTCAAGTCCTACCAGTCATCTGAATGAGCTAATCAGCTTTTGGTAGAGCAGGGAGACATGGAAAATCTGTAGGTTAGTGGTACTTGAGGACCAGGCTTGAGAACCACTTTCAACTTAACATCTCCTGATGAACGTCTTCGGGCTCAGTGACTGTTACAAACACCATCCTCTCAAGAGGTACAGAGCGATGAGTTGCACAAGTCTGCTCTACTACAGAAGAGATGCAAGAGTCTCTGTGCGTGCAAAGTCTCCATTCATCACTGTCAGTATTCTTGTGTTGTCTGGCCACCCCCCAAAATACTTGGGGATGAACCATTGACTCTTTTAAAAGGGGCTCCCACTCAGACAGAGCCAAATAAAAAAGAACCAGTGCACTCCGAGTGCTGTTAATTATCCAGCTTCAAATGATGCAAAACCCCTGTTAAGTTAACATAATGGACTCAGTCAGCACTTACCCTGGACAAATGAAGGGGATGATGTCAACGCAAGAAGTTTGAGATGCATATCTCAGGATTACTTAGTGGTATGTCTTGTGAACATGTTTAAAACAAATAAACTTTAGTTTCAAACTTTCCTCTTCATCACATTAAAAGTATTGTGAAGATGTACAAACTGGCAGCACAGTTTGTGCTGTTGTCTGCAGTGAGGTTTACGTATGTGTCTGATCCAAGCTGGTGCCTTTATGGCCGTGTGGGATTGGCACTCTGTGACCTTCCACAGGTCAGTGACATGTAGGTTAGGTTGCATGGGCCTTACTAAGCCAGCAACCTGGAATTTGCAAGATTGAGTTTAAAAATGCAATATAATTTATTTGACTTATTATAAAAGTGATCTCTGTCTGTTTCTCAGGTCTTATGAGCTCAAAATGAAAAACTAGCAGCTAATGGAGTGGGACACTGAGAATATCTGGCCTCCTTCTGAACTGGCCTACTCAAAACTGGTACACGTCTCCCAAGGACAGCTGTCCCAAATGTTTATTGGTCTTTTTAAGACAAATGTTTCAGTGCATGTGCCCTTGTAGCTTTTCCCTGGTGTTTGAACTAGATATCATGAAAAAACTAGATTAAGATTTAACTGATTCTCCTTTTGAATATAATGTGAATGATGTAGCAGCTAGTGAGTCAATAGGAGAGCAAAATCCTCGAGTCAAATTCAATTACCTTAAGTGGGCCAGACATCGAATGAGTGGGTCTGTTTCAAATTGGGCCCATTTTCAACTCACAAAACACTCATTTTACCTAACCAAATGTAACATGAGCTCAGAGGCAGGGCAGCTGAGATTACGACGTTGTGGGCTAAAGGGGTTAATGTTTATAACTGAACACAGCAGTGTCTCTGCAGATGGTAAATTCTCACCAACTGTCAATGCCCGACATTCTGAGGGTTAGGATTTGCCGTCTTTATTGGTTTGAAGCTGTTGGAGTAATGTTTCACCTCACAATTGAAATGTGGACCAACACAGCCATGTTCTACACTGGCAGAGGCTTCTTGAAGTCGGCTTCTTGAAGTCTTCTTTTCTAAACTTGAACCAGATCTTTCTATCGTCATTACAGCAAAATTTGGCCTGTAGGAGGCATAGTTCAAGTCAAGATAATATCTGTTCCCGCTTCAGATGTTTGTCATGAAGAGAAACTTCTCCCATGTGCAAATATATATCTGATGTGAGGCCTTTGACTGAATTTCAGATGTACACATTAGTGTGAAACAGTGATTTATTATTATTATTATTGTCATTATTATTGTTAGTGGACTGGGTAGTATTTATAAAATAGGCAGCTGACATTTTTCAAGGGTGGTCATAAATTATGCAAAGTTTCTATAATGAGATGGAATGGTGTGTGAGTCCAGAATGTTTTTAGAACCTTAGACTTCAACCCTTTTATTTCCTGTTAATTATGTAATTAAAAAAAAATTTTTTAACTGTCTTATTGTATTTATAAATTGTTTAGGTTCTTGTTATTTTATACACACTATTATTATTATTATTATTATTATTATTATTATTATTATTATTACTTCTATTTTGTCATTTTCTTTTTAAATGGACCACAATGGAAATAAGTGTTTTCACTTTCTTGTGTCATCCATGTATTTTTAGCATTTTTACAGTTATGTACTTAGATTGAACTTACTAAATAAAATCATGCAGGCAGACAGAGCTTTTTGTCTTTTCTGCATTCTGACACAAGCAGGTGCTTACACACCCACAAACAGAGACAGTAGCAGAACACATCAAAAGCACTACACTTCTCACTCATGGTAATGGCAACATGATACTTAACTAAATGGACTAAAGCAGTTGAACTATAAAAACTCAATAAATCAATAACACTAACAACATTGCTAAACTAACATGAACCATAATAACATTTAAAACCTCAAAATCCTGAGCTCCCATGGTGCATTGCAGCACAGCATCCATTGTTCACTATTGTTAGCTAATATAGATTATTTCTCCAAAGATATTAGTCCTATCAACTTTCTACTTTTGCAGCTTTCATCTTTGACCCAAAATGCATAAGCATACCAAATGGCATTTGTCATCTCTTCCCAGTTTCTCCGTGACCAAAGCCGTACACATGCAAGCACGTACAACCCCTGGCAAAAATTATGGAATCACCGGCCTTGGATCATTCAGTTGTTTAATTTTGTAGAAAAAAAGCAAATCACAGACATGACACAAAACTAAAGTAATTTCAAATGGCAACTTTCTGGCTTTAAGAAACACTATAAGAAATCAAGAAAAAAAGATTGTGGCAGTCAGTAACGGTTACTTTTTAGACCCAGCAGAGGAAAAAAATATGGACTCACTCAATTCTGAGGAATACATTATGGAATCACCCTGTACATTTTCATCCCCAAAACTAACACCTGCATCAAATCACATCTGCTTGTTAGTCTGCATCTAAAAAGGAGTGATCACACCTTGGAGAGCTGTTGCACCAAGTGGACTGACATGAATCATGGCTCCAACACGAGAGATGTCAATTGAAACAAAGGAGAGGATTATCAAACTCTTAAAAGAGTAAATCATCATGCAATGTTGCAAAAGATATTGGTTATTCACAGTCAGCTGTGTCTAAACTCTGGACCAAATACAAACAACATGGGAAGGTTGTTAAAGGCAAACATACTGGTAGACCAAGGAAGACATCAAAGCGTCAAGACAGAAAACTTCAATCAATCAATCAATTTTTTTTATATAGAGCCAAATCACAACAAACAGTTGCCCCAAGGCGCTTTATATTGTAAGGCAAGGCCATACAATAATCATGTAAAACCCCAACGGTCAAAACGACCCCCTGTGAGCAAGCACTTGGCTACAGTGGGAAGGAAAAACTCCCTTTTAACAGGAAGAAGCCTCCAGCAGAACCAGGCTCAGGGAGGGGCAGTCTTCTGCTGGGACTGGTTAAACTTAAAGCAATATGTCTCAAAAATCGAAAATGCACAACAAAACAAATGAGGAACGAATGGGAGGAAACTGGAGTCAACGTCTGTGACCAAACTGTAAGAAACCGCCTAAAGGAAATGGGATTTACATACAGAAAAGCTAAACGAAAGCCATCATTAACACCTAAACAGAAAAAAAACAAGGTTACAATGGGCTAAAGAAAAGCAATCGTGGACTGTGGATGACTGGATGAAAGTCATATTCAGTGATGAATCTCGAATCTGCATTGGGCAAGGTGATGATGCTGGAACTTTTGTTTGGTGCCGTTCCAATGAGATTTATAAAGATGACTGCCTGAAGAGAACATGTAAATTTCCACAGTCATTGATGATATGGGGCTGCATGTCAGGTAAAGGCACTGGGGAGATGGCTGTCATTACATCATCAATAAATGCACAAGTTTACGTTGATATTTTGGACACTTTTCTGATGTTTGAGGATGATGAAATCATTTTTCAAGATGATAATGCATCTTGCCATAGAGCAAAAACTGTGAAAACATTCCTTGCAAAAAGACACATAGGGTCAATTTCATGACATAGGGTCAATGTCAACGAGCAGATGTGATTTGATGCAGGTGTTAGTTTTGGGGATGGAAATTTACAGGGTGATTCCATAATTTATTCCTCAGAATTGAGTGAGTCCATATTTTTTTCCTCTGCTTGGTCTAAAAAAGTAACCGTTACTGACTGCCACAATCTTTTTTTCTTGATTTCTTATAGTGTTTCTTAAAGCCAGATAGTTGCCATTTGAAATGACTTTAGTTTTGTGTCATGTCTGTGATCTGCTTTTTTTCTACAAAATTAAACAACAGAATGAACATCCTCCGAGGTCGGTGATTCCATAATTTTTGCCAGGGGTTGTATACACACACACACACACACACACACACACAAGAGGCCATTTGGCTGTTATAATATAGATCATTATTATTATTAGTGAATATTTCAGTTTGTGTGAGAGGGATTAAATTACAGAATGAGGTCAAGGACCAAAATGTTTGTGTGACCCAGTTTGAGGGGAAGTAAGCAGACCCTATCAGAGAAACTTTATGCACTTTGACAGGTCTAAATGAATGGACCATTTCTTTAATGTGGAACAGGGAAGGGGGCCTCATAGACTTCAAATGTTTCAAATTCAGCAAAACACTGACCGCCCTCAAGAGAACTGTGAAAATAAATCCCCAGTCACACACTCCAACCACAGGAAAAGAGAATAATGGACTCTGTCTGCACACCCTGCTCTGTCCCTTTCTCAATCGCACGTAAAAGAAAATGAAAAAGTATGCAGCATTCTGCCTGCATTAGACTGCACGTTTTCTGGGTGCTTTTGTGTCGTCTGTGTGAAATATGTTGACTTTTGGTATGCATGTAATCTGTATGGCTGTGCGCACTGTACGTCAAGTTGTAATAAGCATATGTGTGCAACTGTCTGTTTTTCCCATTGCATGTTCACCTCTTGTTCTCTGCAGCATTTTCCATTGTCAGTCTGCCCACTAGGTCGCCGTCTTTGGACCCCAGCCACAGAGAAGCCACTCACTGAGCTCCTGAAATCCCTGCATGAACTGAGCAGACATTCCAGTTCAAAATTGTGCATTCCAGGTTCAAATCCCTATGATGCTTGACAGGGGTGGCACAGAAAAAAAAAAAAAAAAGTGACATTGAAATGAAATAATTAGCACAGTATTTGTTGGGACAAATGTCATGTCACAAAAAAGTGTTTTTCATTGTCTACTCCAGAAATCTAAAATCAGCTGGTGTAAAAATATTTTTTATGTCCTGCTACAAAGGACATTATTTTGTAATTACTTCAAGATTCATTGTAATGTGCCTACAATCTTTGAATATAACTGTATGCCTCAAAAAGTGCCAATAGTCTGAGGATTTTTATTGCTTCCATGTATCTCTACAGGTGATTCTCCCGATAAGGTCTGATGCATCAATTCAGAATGCTGCTTCCTTGACTAGAAATGTATTTTGAGGTGTTTGAATGAAATTAAAACTTGCATACTGTTGGTCTGCTATGAAACATAGTAGTTTTCCTGGTTAGAAAGTGTTCCGTATAATATAAGCAATTATTTCAAGTGGTTCTCAAAATTATAACATGAACCTGACATCATCACAAGGCAGCATTTATCCAGTTAGATGACCTACAGCAGAAGACTATGATTGTAACTCCTTTTTTCAACATGTGTGAAACTTTGTCAAATGTTGTCCATTTACTGAAGGATGACGACATGGAATACTAAATAATACTACTATTATGTTCATTTACTGTAGTTTATATTCAATCATTCATTATACACACCTGCTTACTCCAATTATGGCTCCCTGGAGAACTGGAATCTATTCACACCTATGATCAATTTCAAGTTACCAACTCACTTAACCTGCAGGTCTGAACCCATGCAAAAATGGGGAGGACACAGAAAGGACCAGGAGCCTTCATGCTATGAGGGAACAGTGCTAACCACTAAGGCACCGTGCCACTACATATTCAGTTATTATTCACTTATAGTCACGTTTTATATTCAGCAAACTTCAGTTAATTTTTTCTGTAGATTGTTATATTATTATTAGCTTGTAATGAAATAGGTTAAGATTCAGTTAATTTGGAATTCAGATAAGTCAGATTTTTTTGATTGGCTTTTGTCACTTTATTTTCTTTATTTTAATAACCATGTGGCCTATGTGTGCGTGTATGCGTGCTTTGATCATGGAGAAACTGCGGAAAGCTGACATTTGCCATTTGGTATGCTTATGTATTTTGGCTCAAGCATGAACGCTGTTAAAATGAATGAATGAATGAATGATGATTTATTGTCATTACAACAAGTGCAACGAAATTATCTTCACACCCAATTACCTCAGAAATACAGCAATTAATCCACAGTTATTACTGGTTGAAGGTAATAATGGCACACATCAGAATTAAAACAGCCCCACATATACATTTGATTTGTTTATGTATGCTAAACTTTGAAGTAGTCTGTCATCTGAACTGAGGCAAAGTGAGTGTAGGCAGGAGCAGAGTCCCGCACAGCTGAGCTTCGGTGGGCGTAGCAACTGTGCCGCGCAGCCTCCTGGAGTGGCACAGCAGCAGTCGGGGTGGGGTGGGGGTGTCACAGAAACGCAAAGGAGGGGTAGGGGTGGGGGAGCATGTGTCATGTGTGCAGAGATGGAGAAAAACACAGAAGGAGAGGAGAGAGGAGGACCCCCTCGCTGGAGTCCCAGGCAGAAATGGAAAGTTGATAGGACTAATATTTTTGGAGAAATTAGTGATATTAGCTAACAACAATGGCCATTGTGCTGCAATGCACCATGGAAGTTCAAGATTTTGGGGTTTTAAATGTTATTGTGGTTCATGTTAGTATAACAGTGTTGTTAGTATTATTGATTTATTGTGTTTTGTAGTTCAATTGGTTTAGTCAGTTTAGTTAAGTGTCATGTTACCGTTACCATGAGTGAAAACTGTGCAGTGTTTGATATCTTCCGCTATGTTTCTGTTTGTGTAAAATTAAAAGCACCTGCTTGCAGTAGAATGCAGAAAAGACTAAAGACTAAAAGCTCTGTGTGTGTGTGTGTGTGTGTGTGTGTGTGTGTGTGTGTGTGTGTGTGTGTGTGTGTGTGTGTGTGTGTGTGTGTGTGTGTGACTTCAATCACAAACAAACTGCAGAGCTGACATTTGCTGTTTGGTATGCTGATGTATTTTGAGTCAAGGATGAATGCCGCTGAAACGGACGTGTTGGTAAGAATAATATTTTTGGAGAAACTACGGCTATTACCGAACAGCAGTGAACAATTTACCTTTTCCACGCTAACAGTCAGATGTATCAAAAGTGAAATGACCATTGAAATGTGCAGTGCAGTGTCATGGTTTGCACGTGATTTAAGAGGTTTTAATTTGTCATCTGATGGTTAATAATCACATTATTCCCTTTGATTGGTTTGGGTGTACAGAGTCAGTCTGCAGACGCGCCGGTGTCAGGAGGTCATTTTTAGGACTTTCCATAATTTATTATGAAATAATGCTGAATTAATGTGGAAATGATTGTACAGAAGCTTCAGAGATCTGTCGCTGAGATAGACAATAACTAGAGTGAAGTTTTAAGCAGAAACAAGGTGATAATTGTTTAACACCGTTGTCTCCGACTGACTTCCGCGTCAGATAGGAGGGCTGTCAATCAAACCTTGCTCTCCAGAGACAGCCAATCACAGCAGAGCCAGTGCTGACCTGGTTCCCTCCCCCATAGTGCCATAATCCCGCCCCATAGTGCCATAAACTTCAAGTGAGAGAGCAGGAATAAGCGAAGTGCGCATCTCAGGCCGCGCGGTGCATTATGTGTAGGCTAAATTTTTCGACTACCAACCCACAAGCTATGGCGACAGAAAGCAGTGAGGAGTGCTGTGATTTGGATCATTTCAACCGCTGGAAAGTTGATGATTTAAAGCGTTTTTGTAAGCTCCGCGGATTGCCTGTTACAACCAGGACTACGTACGGCAGTGGACAGAAATGGAAAGAAGAGCTGGTTGTGCTTGCATGTGCTGCATCTGTACAGAAAGTACTGTTAGTGCCAACAAAGGAGGAAGAGTGCGCTGCTGTCAAAAATGACCAGTCCTTGTTGATAGTTGGAGACAAACAAATTTCTGACCCCTTGAAGGCAACTGACAGATGGTTAGACGAAGTCCAGAGAATATTTGCTAAGCAGGGATGAGAAATTGCTACTCCGCAGGCTTCATAATGACGACAATGACGGTGAGTCTCGTATAACCTCTTTGGTGTCACGTTTGTTTTGATAAGTTGACAGACATACAATGATATGCGCATGCATGCCGTTTGTTTATAGAACATGTCAATTTTACAATATTAAGCACCACATCATTCATGGCGCGACATTACAGTCATAAGCCGATGCATGAAAACGGCGGCACGGTTTCAGGATATTGACAAAATAAATGTGTGCAAGAAACTTTTATTTATTTATTTATTTTAGTCCGTCTTTTACGCCCGTCTGAATCTTTCTTTTCTGTGGCGAAATTGTGTAGAATGAACGGAGGTTTACGACCACATTTCTTCTTCTTTCCATCTTTGTGTGGACTCGGTGGAGCTTTGCAATCGTGTGTTTTCAGCCAACTTTCAAGTCTATAAATTCCATTTGAGCATTTGAAAACAGCACAATGCGCCCCTGTCATTATTGTATGCGTCACTTAAGGCTTAAAGCCTTTGAAACAATCCCTGTAAAAGCCTTAACTTTTACAGTCTGCTAATGCTGTTGGGAAGGTGTCGTAACACGGACCCACAACAGAATATAAACAAGAATAATGATGCCAATCATACACAGGAGGACTGCGGGCAGGCTTGAAGATAGGAGACCTCGGATGAACGAAGAGCCGGGGCCCACACCGCTTCTACCACCAACGGCCTGAAGAACACCGAAGCCGCCAAGCCCTGAGTCCCCAGGTGGTCTCTGTCCTCCGTTGTCGGCCCTGGTACTGCTGGCAGACAGAAACAGAAGGTGGTGAGTGTGAGTCCTCACACCCAGCAACCTTTATAAGTAATTCCTCCGGGAGGGATAACCTCCACCTCCAGGAACGTCTTTACTCGTGCAGCTCCCGTTTGTCCCTCTCCTGGGTCTTCACGGGCATGCGACTGCACACAGAACAATATTAGATTAACAGTAATCACAGCAGAGAAGGTTACCTCTAGTCGTAGAAGATTTCTCGGCGAGGAGGTGGAGTTGCCATCCGGCCTTTATGGTGATGGTGATGAGATGAATGAGTGACAGCTGGTGTTGAGGATGAGTGACAGCTGTCACTCCCAGTGGCTCTGGCGCCCTCTTGTGCTTGAAGCCTGCACTCCAAGCAGGGCGCCATCTGGTGGTGGTGGGCCAGCAGTACCTCCTCTTCAGCGGCCCACACAACAGGACCCCCCCCTCAACGGGCGCCTCCTGGCGCCCGACCAGGCTTGTCCGGGTGTCGGTGGTGGAAATCGACCAGAAGGGCCGGGTCCAGGATGAAGCTCCTCTTCACCCAGGAGCGTTCTTCGGGTCCGTAACCCTCCCAGTCCACCAAGTACTGAAAACCCTGACCCTTCCGACGGACGTCCAGGAGCCGACGAACAGTCCATGCCGGCTCCCCGTCGATGATCCGGGCAGGAGGTGGGTTGGGTCCAGGGGTGCAGAGTGGTGAGGTGTGGTATGGCTTGAGTTTAGAAACATGAAAAACCGGATGGATCCGCAGTGAAGCCGGGAGTGTCAGCTTCACTGCGGCCGGACTGAGGATTTTGGCGATGGGGAATGGCCCGATGAAACGGTCCTTTAGTTTGTGGGATGTCACCTGGAGCGGGATGTCCTTGGTGGATAACCACACCTCCTGCCCCGGTTGGTATGCAGGGGCCGGGGAACGCCGGCGATCTGCATGGGCCTTGGCCCTCGTCCGGGCCCGCAACAGGGCAGAGCGGGCGGTCCGCCACACCCGGCGGCACCTCCGCAGGTGGGCCTGGACCGAGGGTACCCCGACCTCTCCCTCCACAAGTGGGAATAATGGGGGCTGATAGCCCAGACACGCTTCAAAGGGGGAGAGGCCAGTGGCAGAAGATACTTGGCTGTTGTGAGCGTACTCGATCCAGGCCAGATGGTTACTCCAGGCCGCCGGGTGCGCGGAGGTGACACAGCGAAGAGCCTGTTCAAGGTCCTGGTTCGCCCGCTCTGCCTGGCCGTTCGTCTGTGGGTGATACCCGGACGAGAGACGTACGGTGGCCCCCAGCTCCTTACAAAAACTCCTCCAGACTTGCGAGGAAAACTGGGGACCACGATCCGAGACGATGTCCGACGGTATCCCATGCAGACGCACGACGTGGTGGACCAGGAGGTCTGCCGTCTCCTGGGCCGTCGGGAGCTTCGGGAGGGCCACGAAGTGGGCCGCCTTGGAGAACCGGTCCACTATCATCAGTATGGCGGTGTTGCCCTGTTGGGATGATCAAACACATGTTTGAATTCCCGTATAAACCCAGCGTATGACGTCAGAAGCCATGAATCCTGTTCCCAGAGCGCTGTAGCCCAAGCGCGTGCCTCACCTCGAAGCAGATTAATTACATAAGCCACCCGGGTGGCGTCTGCTGCGTACATGACTGGACGCTGTGCAAAAACGAGCGAACACTGCATTAGGAAGTCTGCGCACGTTTCCACACAGCCTCCGTACGGTTCGGGAGGACTTATGTAAGCTTCAGGGGACGGTGGGGGGGGTAGTTGAACGGCCAGTGGAACATCTACATTAGGCCCCGGGCCAGCAGGAGGAGACACTGCAGCGACGCTCGACTCGCGTGCTTCCACTCTGGCGGTGAGAGCCTCCATCCTCTGATTGAGGATTGCATTTTGCTCGGTCACTAGCTGTAACTGAGCAGTGAAAGCGGTAAGGATTTGCTGCAGATCACTTACCACGCCTCCCGCTGACGCCTGCGCTCCTTGTTCTCCCATTGGCTGTTCAAGCTGTGGTTGACGCCCCTCGGGATCCATGACGAATGGCCGAGAAATCCTGTTGGGAAGGTGTCGTAACACGGACCCACAACAGGGGGCGCAAATGAACGGACAATGGATAAGAAAAGGAGTAACAATTTAATGTTGCGAAAGAACACAACGGAATATAAACAAGAATAATGATGCCAATCATACACAGGAGGACTGCGGGCAGGCTTGAAGATAGGAGACCTCGGATGAACGAAGAGCCGGGGCCCACACCGCTTCTACCACCAACGGCCTGAAGAACACCGAAGCCGCCAAGCCCTGAGTCCCCAGGTGGTCTCTGTCCTCCGTTGTCGGCCCTGGTACTGCTGGCAGACAGAAACAGAAGGTGGTGAGTGTGAGTCCTCACACCCAGCAACCTTTATAAGTAATTCCTCCGGGAGGGATAACCTCCACCTCCAGGAACGTCTTTACTCGTGCAGCTCCCGTTTGTCCCTCTCCTGGGTCTTCACGGGCATGCGACTGCACACAGAACAATATTAGATTAACAGTAATCACAGCAGAGAAGATTACCTCTAGTCGTAGAAGATTTCTCGGCGAGGAGGTGGAGTTGCCGTCCGGCCTTTATGGTGATGGTGATGAGATGAATGAGTGACAGCTGGTGTTGAGGATGAGTGACAGCTGTCACTCCCAGTGGCTCTGGCGCCCTCTTGTGCTTGAAGCCCGCACTCCAAGCAGGGCGCCATCTGGTGGTGGTGGGCCAGCAGTACCTCCTCTTCAGCGGCCCACACAACAAATGCTACTGTATACGAAATTCAATTGGAGCGGTGTGAGTTTTGGAGCTGGAATTTTTGCCCCCGTCTGACCCACGCATGCGCAGATGCATTGTGCACTTCACTTATTCTCTGTGCGTGAGCAGAAATCAAGTTCGAGCGGGCGGGGGGAGCGCTGGTCCTCGCGTGCAGCACCTTTGCGCGCGCGCAGTTAATATCTACGTGTGAACGCATTTTTTACACGAGTGGGGTTTTGTCACTGATCTGACACCATAAAAATGGTATTAAAAATGACATTAACAATGGCTGCATTAGCGCTGTTAGAAGAGCTTGCAAATCGTGCAATCTAACATGAGCGAATATTCAGGGAAAGTGAGGATTTACTTGCAAATGACGATAATTTGCTCATAAGCTGATTTCTTTGATCAAGGCCAGTGTCACTCTACTTGTGCACAGAACTGCAGCGACGCGAGAGCGCAATATGGTGAGGAGCCAGGGGTTGTCTGTGCCCACACAGATACTGACCACACTGGGCTTCCTGACAACAGGGAAATTCCAGCGGAAGCTGGCCGATTGGTCAGGAGTGTGCCAGTCAACCTTGAGCCGAGCCATGCCAGCTGTGTGGAACGCAATCACCCGAATGTCATCCAGGTACGTCACATTCCAACATTAAAGTGCAATTTGCAGCGAGAGCCGGTTTCCCTAATGTAATCAAAGCTATTGACTGCACACATATTGTTATAAAGCACCATCACATGATGAATTTGTTTTTGTTAATAGAAAACATTTTCATTTCATCAATATTCAAATCATAAGTAATGTGTAGATGCATTGGGTTGGGTTGGGAAGAGGCTAGAGGCTGGCACAGTGTGCGATGGGTGGCTGTTTGGTGAGTAAATACATTATCTGAGTAACTGTTCTGAACCAGCATGGGCACATTTGGATGGATGTGCACATTCAAATACGTTTTTTGTTATTATTATTAATGGGTTTTTTTTTTTCTTGATGGTGAAGCTAGAGCTGCAGAGCTTCTCCCTGTGTTATTTTCTCCCTGTGTTCAGTATTTGTCAGTAAACGCATGTGTAAAGTTGTGAATGTCACACACTATCAGCTGCGGTGCACCTCTTTTTTTTTTTACTTCTGTGTGTGCACTGCTCTGAGCTCAGCGTTTACGGCTTCACACACACACACACACACTCCCACTAACTTTTATCCGTTTCATGTTTATTCCGTTTGACAGGGCACCAAATAAACTATCCCTGCGTGTCTTCACTTAATTTCCATCATCTGTAGCTCACACTTCGTATAATTTCTTTTCTGTGTTCATGGTAACTGATCTGACGAAGAGGCGAATCCCAGATACCAGGACCTATTTAAATGATTTTGCATATTTAAATAGGGGCGTGGAAAGGGAAGAGTTTCGTACATCTGCATATGCGCTCAATTCCACATTGATTGGGATGTGCAAACGGACAGTGCTTGGATCCATGCATTTGCACACTTTGATACATCTGGATATTTTTGTGCATGCAACAGTTTCTGGGTTTTAGTGTACGCTATGTTTTAGTAGGAAATCTATGCAAGTCTTTGTACATGAAGCCCCAGTTTCTTTCTTTGTAGAGTTTGCATGTTGTATCAGTCATGTTGTGTTTGTCCACACACTCTTCTTCTCAGCATCAAAACATTAACATTGGGTTCATCTCCCAACAGGGCTTGGTGGCAAAATTGGTACTGCAGACATTCACTATTTTGACACTGCATGAGAGTGCAGACTGATGTGATGGTAAGCTGTCACTTCCAACGAGATTGAGCAACACGCCTTTGTGGTGAGTGCTTCTCGATCTGATCTGAAAGGATCTGCAATTCAAATCCACCTGTATGTTGCATGTAAGCTTGTGCCATTGGTACTATACGTATGTGATCATACGTTGCTTTTTATAAAAAGAAGCGTCTGCCAAATGCTCAAATGCGAGAAAAATGGAACACCCACCCCCACCTGATACGTCTCCTGGATTTCTAAATATCCTCACACTGGTCATGCTTCTTAAGCCCAGTGAGCGTGCCTGCAGAGAGAAGGAAATCATAAAAGCATGAAGTGCTTCTCTTCCTTCCTTTCGACACGTTTCTCTTTTGGCAGGATAGTTGAGCACACTGAGCAAGCGGCAGCAGCAGGGAGGAGGTTGATGGAGAGGGCCACCTGAACAAACCCAGTGTGGAACCAGGCGGCCAGGACAGCAAGGCCCTGCCAGATTTATGACCCTCCACCTCACTTTTCCCACAGAGCGGCGCCTCTCTGGAGCTTCTGGATGTATTGCACTCTGTCTGTTCCTTTTTGTCACCTCCATCTACCTTCCTCTCCTCGTCTCACTTTCTCATTCCTTTTTCTTCCTTTCTTCTCTTTTTATGTCCATTTATCTCCTGCCGTTCCCTGTTTCGCTATTTTAGTATCTCTTCCTCCCTCCCTTTTCTGCCAGACATCCTGACCAGCTGTTGCTCCAGACATTCTGTCTACATCCAAGTGTGTGAAGCTGAGTTACAGCTTGAGAGGATGGTTGCACATCATGCAGTGTGGAGTTCTTTCCCAATACCTCTGTCTCCTCTCTCTGCAGCGTCCATGACCTGAGCAAAGCCTTGACAGTACACGTACATGTTTTCTACATACCACCCACACTCCACAGAGGTAGTCTAGAAGGGGGGACACCACAGAAGGTGAACCGGCTGAATGCCAAGAACAGAACTGAAACATAAACTCACATACAAACACACTATGAAACTAAAAAGAGCTATAAATTTACACATCAGATTTGACACTGTAGATCAGTAAATACTGTACATGAAAGGAAAAATACCCTTATTTTGTTGTCTTCTCCCACTTTCTCTCTATTCGTGGACCAGTTGAATGCATAAATCATGAGAATCATTCATTTTGTGATACAAGCACCAAATTTGGCACAATGGTACTTCTTGGTCTACTTTTTACAAAAAAGCTCTTAGTCACTTCAGTTTTCAAGATGGCAGCCATTTTTTCAAGATGGTGCCCCAAAATATGTATTTTGTCATATATTTGTACAGTCTTGTTTATTTCAATGTTGTACATGATAAATATTACACTGTGCTTTAAATTAACTTCAGGGAATATTTTCATGTTTTTTAGATTGATTGTATATGTTTTCAGTAAGTATACTGTACATGCATGCTGTAGAACGTGTGATAATGTTTGGGGTGTAAGGATTTAGTAGTAGAGGTAGTACTTTTGGTTTTGAAGTCAGCCATGTCCTTTGGATGAGCATTAGCTCTCACTGCTTACTTAACGCTTACCTATGGGTTCAAGTAGATGCATGTGTATGGCAATGACCACACCCCAGTAATCTCCCACTAGCTTGCGAGCTAAACTAGGTAAGGGTAGCACACAGAGATTTTCTATGATTGACTTTGCATGATCGGTGCATGAAGACTGGAAACTTCCAGAATAGACTGTTGAACAGATGAAACAATGTCTTCAATATTATACCCCACAAAAATTTTAAATTCCATGTGGCTAACAGCTTTTTTGAAGAAAAGGACTATTTTAAAGGACTTCGAGAGACAGAGAGGAGCAGCGTAGAGTCCAACAGGAGCTCCAGTGGAAGATCCGTGCAGCCAAGAAGGTGTATGGAGGGAAGATGGAGGAGCAGCTGGCCTGGAACAACGTCAGAGATGTATGGAAATGCCTCAAGACCACCTCCGGATTTGGGCAGGGTGCCAGCAGGACTGCAGATGGAGATTCTCGGTTCACAGAGGAGCTAAACAGCTACTTTAACTGTTTTGGCTCCTCCACGCCTGCTCCCGGCTCTCCACGTCTCCAGCAGCCAGCCCTCCAGTCCCTCGGACCCCCTCCACCTTCTACCCACTGGTCACCTCCACTGCACCCCGGACATTGTCCCTCCTCCCCCGGGACTGTATTCAGCACCAGCCCACCTCAGCTCACACTTCAGCTTCTCCCTCCCTCCCCCCTCACTGTAACTCCAACCGAGGTGAGAGGCCAGCTCCTGCGGCTGAAGCAGAGGAAAGCAGCAGGACCTGATGGGATCTCCTTGAGGCTGCTGAGGACCTGTGCAGATGAGCTCTGTGAGGTCCTCAGCCACATCTTCAACATGAGTCTCAGCCTGGGGGTGGTCCCCACCCTGTAGAAGACCTCCTATGTGGTCCCAGTTCCTAAAACATCGCACACCAAGGAACCAGCCCACAGACCAGTTGCTCTGACCTCCCACCTCATGAATACCATGGAACGGCTCATCCTGTCTCACCTCCGCACCACGGTGAGCAACATCCTGGACCCACCGCAGTTCGCTGTCATCTACCTACTGCAGCGAGTGCTCACCCACCTGGAGACCGACCGGAGCGCTGTGAGAGTCATGTTCTTTGATTTCTCCAGCGCTTTCAACACCATCAGACTGGCGCTGCTGTGGGGAGGAAGCTGGAGGACGCAGGTGTGGATGGACAACTCGCCGCCTGGACCATCGACTACCTCACTGACCGCCTGCAGTACGTGCGGCTGCGCGGCTGTCAGTCTGAGGTGGTAAGGTGCAGCACAGGGGTCCCCCAGGGCACCGTCCTCTCGCCTTTCCTCTTCACCCTCTACACCTTGGACTTCACCTACAACACGGACAGCTGCCACCTCCAGAGGTTCTCTGATGACTCCGCCATTGTGGGTCGCGTGTCTGAGGGGAATGAGGTGGAGTACCGATCGGTCATCACAGACTTCGTGGACTGGTGTGAGTGCAACCACTTGTGTCTCAACACCAGTAAGACGAAGGAGATGGTGATCGACTTCAGGAGGAAACCACCACCTCACCCACTGCTGAACATCCAGGGGGAGAACATAAAGACTGTGGACAGTTTCAAATACCTGGGTGTTCACCTCAACAGCAAACTGGACTGGACTCACAACACTGACACCCTGTACAAAAAAGGCCAGAGTCGCCTCCACCTCCTGAAGAACTGAGATCCTTTGGAGTGAGCAGGCCTCTGCTTAAGACCTTCTACGACTCTGTTGTAGCCTCTGCTCTCCTCTATGCTGTTGTCTGTTGGGCCCCGGGCAGCACAGAGCGGGAGAGAAAGAGACTGAATAAGCTGGTCAGGAAGTGCAGCTCTGTCCTGGGCTGTCCTCTGGACTCTCTGGAGAAGGTGGCTGAGAGGAGGGTGTTAACCAAGTTCAAATCCATCATGAACAACTCCTCTCACCCTCTGCCCTCTCACCCTCGGACTGTAGTGGAGCTGAACAGCTCATTCAGCGACAGACTGAGGCACCCTCAGGGCAAGAAGGAACGATACCGCAAGTCGTTCCTCCCTGCCGCTGTCAGGCTGTACAATAACACTGTGAAATAACCACAGGCAATAATATGTCCACAATCACGTGCAATGTTAATATGTCCACAAATCATGTGCAATAACAACTCGTTTACAAATCCCTGCACTAATGTCACCTTATCACACCTAAACTCCATTTCACATATTGTAAATAAGATGCTTCTATCCCTTTTTCAATCCCAATCATGTTTATATATATATGCATATGTATATGTGTAGGTGTATAGGTATGTGTATGCATGTATGTATGTATGTATATATATATATATATATATATATATATATATATATATATATATGCGTGTATGTGTGTGTGTGTGTATATATATACGTACATATTCTATTTCTACCTCATTTTCTTATGTCTTGTACTGTTACAAGTATTATTATTATTGCTTATCCTTGCACATGCTGTTTGATGAACATTTTCCTCTACTTGCACTCATCTTGTGTGTGTGTTTTTTTTGGGTTTTTTTTTAAGAGCTGACATAACATGTGAATTTCTCCTCTGTGAGATCAATAAAGTTTATCTTTATCTTTATACCAAACTTCGTGCTTGTATCAGCAACTGAATAATTCTTATACCTACATGTATCTGCTGCACTATATGCACTATATGGACTGAACACCCACACACACATATATGCACATGTGATAGGTTAGAAGGATAGCACGCCTTTAAACACTATGCTCAGGACAGCGCCAATAAATAATGATAACTCATAAGGTGATGTCATATTAAAAATAGTTAAAAATAGGAAAGTTCTTAAAATGTTAAAAAGGATTGTAATAAATATACATTTACATAAAAGCCTTCAGAACAATATAAATACAGTTAAGAGTTGGTTAAAAGTATGTAAAGTATGTTATTCTTTATTTTTTCTAAATGTTTTGTAATTCTATTCAAAGGAATTGTGACCGCATTCTCGGAAATCGTCTAGTAATCCTGGGGGATCCTTTATTTTTACAACTTGTAATGTCTTCCCACACCACTGGAGTGATTTCGCGGGGTTTCTCCTCATTGCAATAAACCTCTGCGTGGGAGAAACAACCCGAAATAACTCTCGTGATCATTTCTCTCATATTTTCAGGTAAACGTCTCCCAGTGTTCTGAACATGTTGTGTGCATAGTTAGGGTATTTTTCTGTTTGTATTGCATGCTGGAGTGAAGCTAAAGAAATGTTTTCATGTATGTTTTAAGGGTTTAAAATATGTTTCTGCACGTGAACTTATCGTGAGTCTGCCATTTTGTGTTGGGGAAAGGACGAGGAAATGATGATTGGTCATGTTTTAAATTGCAATAAACCTCTGCGTGGGAGAAACAACCCGAAATAACTCTCGTGATCATTTCTCTCATATTTTCAGAGGTACTGCAGCATATTACCCCATATCCTGGGTACAACACACACTGAGTAATTCTGCACTCATTGAAGTCTTGGCAAAACCTACACATTGCCCCAAGTAAAAATCAAACCACTGGCTACAGACAGTCAGTAAATGGATAAAATATTCCCAGACAAGGGTAAAATCTGTTACAACAACCCACGAGACAAGGAGTAGTAAAATCAAATGAAGTGTGCAGAAAAGTAGCACTGTGTTTCTGAAAATATTACAATTAATCCCACGCTTGCACATTTTTGTGCTGTGGGATTTCGCTCTGTTGGCCCAGTCAGTCTCTAATGAGGGAACGGAAGAAATCTCGCTTTACCTTTTTCCAGATGAGGAAAATTTTAAACTACACTTCCTCCACTTTCATATTTTTATGTAATGTGAGATCCCTGTATCCAAGTCATTCATTGATATAATTCAGATGTGGAAATATTGTGATTAAGTCGTTCATAAGAAAACAGAAAGTAATTTTCATTTCAATCTCTGGATCTTTAATTTTCTCTCTCTCTCTGTCTCTCTCTCTTGAATTCAGTTTGTAAACTACAGTGTTCAGGCAGCCAACTTGATTCATGGTATTATTCACAAAGAATACATTCCATACTGTGTAAACTTGGAACATATACAATGCGATTTTTGGGGGGGCCAATTTGGGAGGAACTTGAGACTGAGCAGAATTTGGGCAGCTAAAGATATTCAAGACATTTAAGAAATGCAGTGACACAATTACACAACATGATTGACGACCACAGCAAGCACGTGGACACATTTGAAAACAGTCAAGTTGTACAAATAGAAAATAGATTATCAATTGGAAGCATGTGTCTTGTGTTCAAAATACAGGTCACGTCCAGTAAACATGTTATCAACGGATAACTGAATCCAAAAACATTCAGCTAAAGGTCCAACAACAAACAATATCAATAGGGCTATGCAAAAATTCAATATCTGAACAAAAAGACATTTGATGCCAGTTAGCAGGTTAGGACATTATCGATATAATGCTGGTAAGGAAGAATGGATGCTGACACTAAAAGAAGGTTTAGCTCGTACTACAGTCAGTGGTGGGCACAGATAACCAAAAAATTAACTTTGATAACAGATAATCAGATAACTGAAAAGTTATCTTTGATAAAGATAAAATGATAAACCACCCAAAAATGTATCGGAAGTTACAGATAACCAATAACCGATAAATTCCAGTATTGTCTCTGGTACACTTGCAACTACGAACAAACTGATTTTGAGTTTTAACACCACAATCGCTTCTGGTAGCATCAGAAGCAACAACAAACCCAAACAATGAGTCAGCACTTCTGTCTTTGAACATTTTGCCCCCTGCTGGAATCTCCTGTTTACTACATGGCTTCCGGCACAGAAGCAAAGTGAGAGGAGCCATAAACCTCAACTCTACTCAATCACAATGCTGCCATCAGGCAGAGGTCTTGGAAAATAAAGCAATGCTGAGTTATGGTTTGGTGTATAAATAAAATGAATACTGATAGAATAACTCAATTAATGTCAATTCTGTCATTTGTACAAAGTTAAAATATAACATATATCTTTTAATGTTGAATAATGCACTAATTCTGAAGTTTTGTAACAAACACAGACAGATCGCAAAGGATTCTGGGTAAAATGTGCCTCCGCTAAACATTGATTGGTTGGGTCATTATGTAAACCAACACGTTAATATGACGTGTGTCGTGTGTTGGTGTTTACAGATAAATTTGCTTTTGTAAAATATTCCATTTTTGTTGTAAAAACAGGGATTTTCAAAAAAAAAAAAAAAAAAAAAAAAAAGCCAAGTTGTAATTAGATAACCGTCTGATATAACCGGTGTCAAAAATAAATAGAACACTGCCATGATCTACTGGTGCCAGACGTTCAATACTTAAGCTGGGTTTACACTGTGCGTGTTTTGGCCCTTTTTCAGCTGATGTTTCATTCGTGCAAGAATTTTTTGGCTCGCACCGAGTTTCAGGTTAATTGCGCATCGTCCTGCATCGTTTAGTATACATGGAGTAACGAGCTGCATTTAACATCTCACGACCACCTCTCGCACTGTGCCTGTGCAAACACCGCAGACCTGTCTTGTAATGTTTTTTTTTTTGTTTTGTTTTGTTTTTAAACTTTGATGTCTCCCATCGAGAGTTTTTGTAAATTAAGTTTGAAAAAAAAGCTTCTGTTTACGTTTTGCTTCTGGAAACACAAGTCCGACGTGTGGTTTTTGAATGTACAGTATGTGTGAGAACATAAATCATGTGCTCTGAACTTTTACACCGTGTGGTTCTGTGGTATAGTTTTAGCTGAAACCGAGTACAGTGATTGAAAACATCAGCCCAGCTTCAGTTTGAATACTGCCATGAACACTACTGGCCAGTAGATGGCAGTAGAGACCGTGAAAACTTGCCCAAACAAAATTCCAGATAATTTGCGTCTGCTGCTACATTTAAGATGCGTGGAATTTAATAAATGCAAACACAATTGTTGTGGCTGGGGTGCCTGGCTGGCTTTTGTTTCTGTCTTCTGTTTTCTGTCTTTTGTTTTTCCTTCCAGGTGGCATGCGTTCAGGACTGAGTGGCTGTGTGGCTGAGTTATTAGGACCTCACCCTGATCACCTGAGGCTGGTCATGTGCAGCTCATCAGGACTCACAGCTGTGGTGCATCTATATGGATTGGGGCATGGTTGCATTTAAGTCTGGAGTACACAGTGTGTATTTGCCAGAGACTCGACCTTGTGACCAGACGGGTGAGATCGACGTTCGGAGAACCATCTCATCATCATGGACGCAGAGATCATACCAGGTTTGATGCCATGGCCTGTGAAAGAGGAGGGGGTGAGGTCTCACGCTCGTCAGCACACTTCCTGAGGTACTTTAGGTTTTGTGACTAACATGAGTACAGTCAGTAAATGTGGTGTCCCTCACACCTTATTATATTGAGCTGTTATGTTAGTCGTTTAATCAGCTTCCACTGCAGTGGAGAATTGAACTGGGTGTTCCATGCCTGCAGGGTGGGAAGCTGATTGGTGATTAAGCCAGGAAGTGTTTGCTGTTTATGTACACCTTTGAGTGGTCTCTCTGTGTGTGGAGTGGTGGACTCACATGATGGTTTCTTCTTTCACAGACTCGGTTGGTCGCGGCCACCTGGGGGGTGTCGGCGGGGTCCTTGGGTCCGAACTGTTCTGGCTCCGGACCGTTTGTGCTGCTGGGAGCGCACCGTTCTTCCACCTCGCCAGACCGCGCACTTATTTGTTATTAATTAGCACTCACTGTTATGTCATTAAATTCTGTTATCCTTTGAACCGTGCTCTGTTTCCTTTATGCTGGGTCCTACTTCAAACGCTGGTCGGTACTCCGACTGTGTCCGACACATAACAACAATAACGTCCATAAACCCAGATAATATATTCACAAGAGTTTTAGGCACTAGAGTTTAGTGGTAGAGGTAGTACGTTTGCTTTAAGTGGTATTGACACCTAAAAAATTAGGTAAAACTGATATAAATATCAAAATATACATACAGTATAGTAAGTTGAAAGTGGTTTTAATGATTATCACTGAGAAATAAAGTTTGTACAACTTCTCAAAAGTGTGTTTCTTGGAAAGCGCACTGGCAGCGTTCCATCAGCGGTCACGTGATGCCGTGACATCACAGCGTGTAGAGTCCCGTCTTTGTCTGTTAGATTGACAACAGGAACAGATAGACCTCAGCATGGACAGTGACGAGATTGAGAACTTTTCTGACTCCTCTTCAAGTGTGGATTATTTCTGTGAGGAAATCGAGACTAACTCAGATCCTGAGGATGTCGCAGCACTGATTAGACCCTGCAGATTGGAGCCGTATCTTTTGGACGAACAATAAACTAGGCGCATTCTGACAGTGAAAAAAATGCTGACGGTGTTTATGGCGGAGCCAAAGCAGAGGCAAGAGACGTGCCAATTCCGATGGATTTTGAAAGGCTGCAGAATACAGAATGGTAAGGGAGGCTTTGATTTTTGTTGCTGCTGTTTATAACACTATAATTATAGCATTTTCGATTCTAGTGTCTGTTTACTGCCTTTGTTATTTTTCCGGAGCCGCAATAGTGTAACTACTACTTGCGGACCACCGTCATTACCTTCAGGTTTTCGCCGTTTTCGAGTGCCTGGCATTGCATTCATCCGTGTTTAGTTACGTTATTTTCACAAAAGAATAGGAAATAAATGGCGAAAGTTTCAAAAAAGATCGCCGAAAACAACAGTGAACATGCCACCGCCATGTTTACTACGTATTGCACTGATATTTTTACAAGTTCCTTGACCATTTCAAGATTATTGTGAACATATTATTTGGGGTTGACATTTTAGGTGTTCCTGTGAGCGGTGAGAACATGGAGACGGTAGAGGAAATTGTCTGCTGTCGGGAGCAAATACGGGTGTGCGAGCGGCAGCCTGACATTTCGTGCATCACACAACACCACGGCTTTTGATCAATCTGCCTGGACTTGAAAAGGATAAAACCTTTTGCCCTTGTGTTTGTGCAATATGCTGCGACACACTGGTCAGGCATATTGACAAACAAGTCCCTGAGAGCTGTGTTTAATCAAAGTTTCTACCGCTAAAAAAAGTAAACAACGGCCGCCAGGCGCGCAAGCCGATACTGTCTACACGCAGTGATGTATTTCAGGTTTGGTGCTCAGCGGGAAGCTGGTCACGGGGCGTGCACATTTTTCAGCGGCGGGACGTTCAATTGTTGTATATAACGGGAGAACTGTGTCCATTTTCCAAAAACACTTAGGTTGACCGAATTATATAACCTTTGTTACATGTAATAAGACTATGTTGTCTTTAAGTGTCATATCCACTTTAATGCTGTTATCTGTGGAGCCTGATCAGAGTGTCTCAAATGCATTTTTCATGTCATGAACGTACTGAGATTATCCTATACCCATAATGCACCTGGACACAGCATGTGCACACTAAAACCTTAAAAATTAGTGCATTACTTTAAAACTAAAACATATATCTGATATTTTAACTTTATAAAACTTCAGACATGACATTAATTTAAATAACTTGTCTGAAATTAGTTTGGTTAAAATTTGGACCATAAGTTAAAAATGTATCCCTCTGGATGACTTCGGTGATATTGCCATTGTATCAGTATGGGGTTAAAAGAAATGAGTTTTGTGTGTGTGTGTGCGTGTGCGTGTGCGTGCGTGCGTGTGTGTGTGTGTGTAAGAGAGAGAGACCAGTTCTCCTTTGCCTGCAGAGGATAGAGCAGTTTCTTCTAGAAGCAGCTCTCCTCTTTTTGCAGAGGGTAGAACCACACATTTGCTACAAAACATTTAACAGGTAGGTTTTCAACTGATTTTAAATTTTATGAGTTTGTAGCTGTTCAGTTTAGTTTACCACGTTAACGGTCTAAAAATTATCGGACAAAAATTTATCGGAAGATAATTAGTCCGATAAAGGTTTTCAAAGTTATCTGAAAAGATTGTTGTGAAAGTGTAGTGACACGGACCCACAACAGGGGGCGCAAATGAACGGTCAATAGATGAGCCAAAAAGTAACAATTTAATGTTGTGAAGGTGCACAACGAATATACAGACAATCTCAAAATCTGATAACAGTCAATCCACAAAGGTGACGTGTGGGCAGGCTCGAGGATAGAAGACGTCTGTCCTGAGAAGAGCCGGAACCACACGATTTCCACCGCCACCGAACCTGGTGAATACTGGAGCCACTAAGTCCCGAATTCCCAGGTGATCACCATCCCCGACTGCCGGATCTGGTACTGCTGGCGAAGAGCAAAGACAGTCAAGTGTGGGTGTGTGTACACCCCGTAACAACAACGGTGGGAATGCCACCTCCACCTTTAACACACACTCGTGCAGCGTCTGTTTAACCACTTATCTGACGGGACGTAGGACGAAACAGTCGCGACCCACGCCGGTCCTCTGGTTGACAGCTGCAACACAATAGCACTTGGAATCACTTAATGCTGGCAGAGAAAGTTACCTCCATAGAAGTACGATATCTCGGCGATGAGGTGGAGATGACGTCTGGGTTTTATGGAGTGAGATGATGAAGAATGAGTGACAGCTGTCAGGAAATAATGAGTGACAGCTGTCACTCCCGGCTGTGTCCGTGGCGGCAGCGCCCTCTCGTGCCTGAAGCCCGCACTTCAGGCAGGGCACCCTCTGGTGGTGGGCCAGCAGTACCTCCTCTTCTGGCGGCCCACACAACAAAGATAATCCGATAATGAAAACATTATCTTCGATAATTATCGGTTATCGGATTATCGGAACTGTGCCCACCACTGAGTACAGTATACAAATAATGAATGTTTATGAGTTCAATGGTACGAATATTTCATGAGGTGAAAGATGGAATGTTCCATTCAATGAGGCAAAAAAAAAAAAATTCATTATTTGTTCTATATAACAGCTAAAATAGATCCTTAACATTTGATATTTTATTAATTTATAAACAACAGAAAAAGGAAATTACATTTTGGTGTTCCACTGGTGCTTAACAGTCCAACACGAACTTTAAATGGGACTCCAAAATTGCGGCGATGTAGTCTGTGATGCTGTGGCTGCTCCTAGTTTGAGGTAAAGAGCACTCTGGAGCAGGTTTTCATGGGAGCTGCCAGGACTGCTGATGCCAGAGGTGAGTTCTGTCTTTGCCTGATCTGTGCCTGATTTGTTTGTCTTTACAAAGAAGTCATATCTTGGCCACCTGTCTTTTCATTCTCAACTGACACAATGAAAAAATAAGTGAAATGCATCATTCTGTCACTTGAGCAAAATTAAGAGGTTATTTTTAAAAAAGTCCTTCAGAGAGCAAAATTAAGAGGTTATTTTTGAAAAAAAAAAAAGTCCTTCCAGTCATTATTGGACTTATTAAACTAAACATATTCTTCTAGATCATGTTTCTGTTGTGTGTCACCTTGGTCCCTGCTCCTCTGTCCTCCCTCTCTCTCTTTCCAGGTGACACACCTTGGGGAGCTGATGAGCACACCTGCCTGCAATCAACCTGTCTGCATATAAACCCTGTTTAAACGTCTCAATGCCAGAAACTCAGTGTTCACAGCCTGGTAACCTGGCCACTCTATTTCCATATACAAGGTCTGTTAGAAAAGTATCTGACCTTTTTATTTTTTTCAAAAACCTGATGGATTTGAATCACGTGTGCTTGCATGAGCCAACCTTGAACCTTCATGCGCATGCGTGAATTTTTTCACGCCTGTCGATTGTGTCATTTCCTGGTAAGCAGCCTTTGTGTGAGGGGTGTGTCATGAGCTCTGCGTTTTTTCATTCCAAGGAAAAAGACGGAGCAACTGGAGCAGCGCAACTGCATCAAATTTTGCCAGAAACTGGGCGACAGCCAGGTGGAAACCATTCGGATTATTCAGACGGCTTTCGGTGGCGATCATATGGGCATCACACAGATTAAGGAGCGGTACAACTGGTTTAAAGACGGCCGCACAAGAGTGGAGACCGAGCCATGCTCCGGTTGGCCATCAACATGCTGAAATGACCAGATCCAAAGTGAACGCTGTGATGATGTGGGACCGTCGTGTGACTATCCAAGAAATTGCAGAAGAGGTGGACATCAGCACTTTTTCGGCACATTCCACTGTGAAAGAAGATTTGGCCATGAAAAGAGTTGCAGCGAAATTCATGCCGATGGCTTCGGCACGAAGCTGCTGACGGAGCAAAAGCACCACCGCGTTGAAGTCTCACAGGACATGCTGGACTCCGAAAAATGATGCCCACCTCTCCATTCGGAAGATTCAGACGGCTTTCGGTGGCTTTTCAGTCGTGTGACTATCTGAGAAATTGTGGAAGAGGTGAACATGTCACAGCATGTCCTGTGAGGCTTCAACATGAAGGCGCTTTTGCTCCGTCAGCAGCTTCGTGCCGAAGCCATCGGCATGAATTTCGCTGCAACTCTTTTCATGGCCAAATCTTCTGTCACAGTGGAATGTGCTGAAAAAGTGCTGATGTCCACCTCTTCCGCAATTTCTCGGATAGTCATACAACGGTCCCACATCACCACAGCGTTCACTTTGGAAATGATCTGGTCATTTCAGCATGTTGATGGCCGCCCGGAGCGCGGCTCGCTCTCCACCATTGTGAGGCCGTCTGCTCCACAGGAAGCCACCTGGCCCCCAGACAACCACCTCATCTCTACCACTGGCCTGGATCCCCATCTGCACACTTGGTCTCTTTGGGCTGCGGCTTCCTGTTTCCACCACAACACGGGCTGGGTATCCTCTCTCCAGACCTCCTTAACATCATTCACAATTCTGCAGCATTTTACCCTGTACTCATTTCTGTACAATAAATCTGGTTTCATTCATCTGTTCAGCCTCCTGCTTTGGAGTCCAATCCGGCTTTTGGGTCACGACCGTAACAGTTTCTTCAAATATGTAAGCTAACTATCTTTACTTATCAATGAAAGACTCAACTTCTAGATGTCTTGTGCTGTTGAACCTATCCGCTGTGAAACAATCATTAAATAAGGTGTAACTGATGTAATTCACAGGCTTTCTTACTGTCACCGCTCCCTCTCTTCATTCACTCCCTGCCTCGCTCCACCGCAGCTAACACAACAGCATGGTGGGGAAGTCCAAAGCTTTTAAACAGAACAAAGTAAGAATAAAGTAGGTGTATATCATTCATCTCTAGCATCTTACATCTTATATGACCCAACAGAGTATGAATCAGCCAGCTGTCTGCTACTTTCATTTGTCTGAAATCACCGGAGAAACACATATATGCTGCTTTTTAAGGTTTTCATCCAGGATGTCTCTGTACATTGCTGCATTGATCTTTCCCTCAGTCCTGACTAGTCTCCCAGTTCCTGCCACTGAAAAATATCCCCACAGCATGATACTGCCACCACCATGCTTCACTGTAGGAATGGTGCCTGGTTTCCTCCAAACATGACGCCTGGCATTCACACCAAAGAGTTTAATCGTTGTCTAATCAGACCAGAGAATTGGTCTGAGAGTCCTTCAGGTGCCTTTTGGCAAACTTCTGGCAGGCTGCCATGTGCCATTTACTAAGGAGTGGCTTTCGTCTGGCCAATCTACTATACAGCCCTATTGGTGGATTGCTGCAGAGATGGTTGTCCTTCTGGAAGGTTCTCTTCTCTCCTCAGAGGAATGCTGGAGCTCTGACAGAGTGACCATTGGGTTCTTGGTCACCTACCTGACTAAGGCCCTTCTCCCCCGATCACTCAGTTTTGACGGATGGCCAGCACGAGGAAGAGTACTGGTGGATCCGAACTTCTTCCATTTACAGATGATGGAGGCCACTGTGCTCATTGGAACTTTCAATGCAGCAGAAATGTTTCTGTACCCTTCCACAGATTTTTGCCTCAAGACAATCCTGTCTCGGAGTTTTACAGACAATTCCTTTGACTTCATGCTTGGTTTGTGCTGACTTGCACTGTCAACTGTGGGACCTTATATGTAGACAGGTATACGCCTTTCCAAATCATGTCCACTCAACTGAATTTACCCCAGGTGGACACCAATTAAGCTGTAGAAACATCTCAAGTTTGATCAATCAATCAATCAATCAATCAATTTTTTTTATATAGCGCCAAGTCACAACAAACAGTTGCCCCAAGGCGCTTTATATTGTAAGGCAAGGCCATACAATAATTATGTAAAACCCCAACGGTCAAAACGACCCCCTGTGAGCAAGCACTTGGCTACAGTGGGAAGGAAAAACTCCCTTTTAACGGGAAGAAACCTCCAGCAGAACCAGGCTCAGGGAGGGGCAGTCTTCTGCTGGGACTGGTTGGGGCTGAGGGAGAGAACCAGGAAAAAGACATGCTGTGGAGGGGAGCAGAGATCGATCACTAATGATTAAATGCAGAGTGGTGCATACAGAGCAAAAAGAGAAAGAAACAGTGCATCATGGGAACCCCCCAGCAGTCTACGTCTATAGCAGCATAACTAAGGGATGGTTCAGGGTCACCTGATCCAGCCCTAACTATAAGCTTTAGCAAAAAGGAAAGTTTTAAGCCTAATCTTAAAAGTAGAGAGGGTGTCTGTCTCCCTGATCTGAATTGGGAGCTGGTTCCACAGGAGAGGAGCCTGAAAGCTGAAGGCTCTGCCTCCCATTCTACTCTTACAAACCCTAGGAACTACAAGTAAGCCTGCAGTCTGAGAACGAAGCGCTCTATTGGGGTGATATGGTACTACGAGGTCCCTAAGATAAGATGGGACCTGATTATTCAAAACCTTATAAGTAAGAAGAAGAATTTTAAATTCTATTCTAGAATTAACAGGAAGCCAATGAAGAGAGGCCAATATAGGTGAGATATGCTCTCTCCTTCTAGTCCCCGTCAGTACTCTAGCTGCAGCATTTTGAATTAACTGAAGGCTTTTTAGGGAACTTTTAGGACAACCTGATAATAATGAATTACAATAGTCCAGCCTAGAGGAAATAAATGCATGAATTAGTTTTTCAGCATCACTCTGAGACAAGACCTTTCTGATTTTAGAGATATTGCGTAAATGCAAAAAAGCAGTCCTACATATTTGTTTAATATGCGCTTTGAATGACATATCCTGATCAAAAATGACTCCAAGATTTCTCACAGTATTACTAGAGGTCAGGGTAATGCCATCCAGAGTAAGGATCTGGTTAGACACCATGTTTCTAAGATTTGTGGGGCCAAGTACAATAACTTCAGTTTTATCTGAGTTTAAAAGCAGGAAATTAGAGGTCATCCATGTCTTTATGTCTGTAAGACAATCCTGCAGTTTAGCTAATTGGTGTGTGTCCTCTGGCTTCATGGATAGATAAAGCTGGGTATCATCTGCGTAACAATGAAAATTTAAGCAATACCGTCTAATAATACTGCCTAAGGGAAGCATATATAAAGTGAATAAAATTGGTCCTAGCACAGAACCTTGTGGAACTCCATAATTAACTTTAGTCTGTGAAGAAGATTCCCCATTTACATGAACAAATTGTAATCTATTAGACAAATATGATTCAAACCACCGCAGCGCAGTGCCTTTAATACCTATGGCATGCTCTAATCTCTGTAATAAAATTTTATGGTCAACAGTATCAAAAGCAGCACTGAGGTCTAACAGAACAAGCACAGAGATGAGTCCACTGTCCAAGGCCATAAGAAGATCATTTGTAACCTTCACTAATGCTGTTTCTGTACTATGATGAATTCTAAAACCTGACTGAAACTCTTCAAATAGACCATTCCTCTGCAGATGATCAGTTAGCTGTTTTACAACTACCCTTTCAAGAATTTTTGAGAGAAAAGGAAGGTTGGAGATTGGCCTATAATTAGCTAAGATAGCTGGGTCAAGTGATGGCTTTTTAAGTAATGGTTTAATTACTGCCACCTTAAAAGCCTGTGGTACATAGCCAACTAACAAAGATAGATTGATCATATTTAAGATCGAAGCATTAAATAATGGTAGGGCTTCCTTGAGCAGCCTGGTAGGAATGGGGTCTAATAAACATGTTGATGGTTTGGATGAAGTAACTAATGAAAATAACTCAGACAGAACAATCGGAGAGAAAGAGTCTAACCAAATACCGGCATCACTGAAAGCAGCCAAAGATAACGATACGTCTTTGGGATGGTTATGAGTAATTTTTTCTCTAATAGTTAAAATTTTGTTAGCAAAGAAAGTCATGAAGTCATTACTAGTTAAAGTTAATGGAATACTCAGCTCAATAGAGCTCTGACTCTTTGTCAGCCTGGCTACAGTGCTGAAAAGAAACCTGGGGTTGTTCTTATTTTCTTCAATTAGTGATGAGTAGAAAGATGTCCTAGCTTTACGGAGGGCTTTTTTATAGAGCAACAGACTCTTTTTCCAGGCTAAGTGAAGATCTTCTAAATTAGTGAGACGCCATTTCCTCTCCAACTTACGGGTTATCTGCTTTAAGCTACGAGTTTGTGAGTTATACCACGGAGTCAGACACTTCTGATTTAAAGCTCTCTTTTTCAGAGGAGCTACAGCATCCAAAGTTGTCTTCAATGAGGATGTAAAACTATTGACGAGATACTCTATCTCCCTTACAGAGTTTAGGTAGCTACTCTGCACTGTGTTGTTATATGGCATTAGAGAACATAAAGAAGGAATCATATCCTTAAACCTAGTAACAGCGCTTTCTGAAAGACTTCTAGTGTAATGAAACTTATTCCCTACTGCTGGGTAGTCCATCAGAGTAAATGTAAATGTTATTAAGAAATGATCAGACAGAAGGGAGTTTTCAGGGAATACTGTTAAGTCTTCTATTTCCATACCATAAGTCAGAACAAGATCTAAGATATGATTAAAGTGGTGGGTGGACTCATTTACTTTTTGAGCAAAGCCAATAGAGTCTAATAATAGATTAAATGCAGTGTTGAGGCTGTCATTCTCAGCATCTGTGTGGATGTTAAAATCGCCCACTATAATTATCTTATCTGAGCTAAGCACTAAGTCAGACAAAAGGTCTGAAAATTCACAGAGAAACTCACAGTAACGACCAGGTGGACGATAGATAATAACAAATAAAACTGGTTTTTGGGACTTCCAATTTGGATGGACAAGACTAAGAGACAAGCTTTCAAATGAATTAAAGCTCTGTCTGGGTTTTTGATTAATTAATAAGCTGGAATGGAAGATTGCTGCTAATCCTCCGCCCCGGCCCGTGCTACGAGCATTCTGACAGTTAGTGTGACTCGGGGGTGTTGACTCATTTAAACTAACATATTCATCCTGCTGTAACCAGGTTTCTGTTAGGCAGAATAAATCAATATGTTGATCAATTATTATATCATTTACCAACAGGGACTTAGAAGAGAGAGACCTAATGTTTAATAGACCACATTTAACTGTTTTAGTCTGTGGTGCAGTTGAAGGTGCTATATTATTTTTTCTTTTTGAATTTTTATGATTAAATAGATTTTTGCTGGTTATTGGTAGTCTGGGAGCAGGCACCGTCTCTACGGGGATGGGGTAATGAGGGGATGGCAGGGGGAGAGAAGCTGCAGAGAGGTGTGTAAGACTACAACTCTGCTTCCTGGTCCCAACCCTGGATAGTCACGGTTTGGAGGATTTAAGAAAATTGGCCAGATTTCTAGAAATGAGAGCTGCTCCATCCAAAGTGGGATGGATGCCGTCTCTCCTAACAAGACCAGGTTTTCCCCAGAAGCTTTGCCAATTATCTATGAAGCCCACCTCATTTTTTGGACACCACTCAGACAGCCAGCAATTCAAGGAGAACATGCGGCTAAACATGTCACTCCCGGTCCGATTGGGGAGGGGCCCAGAGAAAACTACAGAGTCCGACATTGTTTTTGCAAAGTTACACACCGATTTAATGTTAATTTTAGTGACCTCCGATTGGCGTAACCGGGTGTCATTACTGCCGACGTGAATTACAATCTTACCAAATTTACGCTTAGCCTTAGATCAGTGGAAACAGGATACACCTGAGCTCAGCTTCATAGCAAAGGGTGTGAATACATGTGTACATGTGATTTCTTTTTTTTTTCTGAATTTGCACCAAAAAAAAAAATCACATTGTCATTATGGGGTATTGTGTGCAGAATTTTGAGGAAAAAATAAATTTCATCCATTTTGGAATAAGTCTGCATTATAACAAAATGTGGAAAAAATGAGGAGCTATGAATACTTTCTGGATGCACTGACTGTACCTCTCAGATGTTTGAGCTAACTCCACCAGAGGGCTAATTCCAAGATAGCCATTGTTAGGGTTTAGGCTTTGCCTTCCCTTGTGTGTCTTGTCATTTTCCCGCCGGGGTGTGCCATGTTTGTCTCAGTCTGTCTTTGTGTTGCTGGGCATGGACTTTTGGTTCCTTCCTCCATTCTGCCCATTTGATCCTCTGCAGCTGCTGCGTCTGCTCACCTGCAGCCTATCTCCAATCAAGCCACTGCAGTATTTAACCGTGGCTCAAACATCCAGACACTGCCAGATATTTCAGTCTCCATTGTGATTCTCCACGCCTGATTCACCAGAATCTTCGTTGTCATCTGTCTTGCTTCAGTCTTCAGACACCAGTTTGATTCACTCATATTCAGCTCCTCTGCCTGCCTTGCTCAGCTGCTCCTGTCCTCCAGCCAAGCCTGCCTACATTCCACCAAAATAAACTGTAAGAACCATTCTCTGTCTCCAGGTTGTGTCCACATTTTGGGTCCTATCTGTCAGTTCCTGGGTCAACCATAACAGAAAGATTTGGCCAGCATGGACACAGCTCCTGGAACCATAAATCTGCAGAAAGCCACCTCCAGTTTATTGTTGTCCATTTGGATGCTCCCCTTTTTGTTCTAGGTTGCCACAGCAGATACAGCCAGATCCCCATTGGTATTTGGTACAGGTTTTATGCTGGATGCCCTTCCTGACGCAACTCCAGTGGAACCTGGACAAACACATACAACTGCTGGTGTTTCAAAGTTGTCTCCCATCCAAGTATTAACCAGGTCCCACACTGCTTAGCTTCTGAGACCTGACGGAATCAGGCTTGCACAGAGCAGATCGGCTGCAGAAAGCCACCTCCAGTTGGGGACAGTTATTAAGACAACATGAGCAACATCTCTGAGCCAAATATCTGAACTTAAACATCAAGTGTCTCTATTTACATCTCTGCTCATTCCCTTCAGTCCACCCAGCTCAACCAACTCGGTCCATTCCACCTGTTATTGCCCCTGTACCACCTCCTTCTTGAGATTCCCATTCCACCGACCCTTCCCTTCCCATGCCTTTTTTTCGGACAAATACCGAGGTTTCCTCCTGCAACCTGCCACGATGTTCCAGCAATGGTCTCAAACATTCACTTCAGACTAATCTAAGGTACAATATTTATTTGGATTACTAAGAGGAAGAGGTTTGGTTTGGGCAGAGGCAATTTATGCAAATTTATCGGTGGGAACCTGGTCTTATGTGGATTTTGTTCAGAGAATGAAAGCTGTGTTTGATGATCCAAGGCAATGCATCTAAGTGCCTGTTGAATCTTCAGCAAAGTAACAAGAATGTGGCAGATTATTCTTTTGATTTTTGGACCTATTCTGTGGATGGCAGTTGGAATGAGAAGACTTTAAGGGGAATGTTTGTCAATGGATTAAGTGAGCAAATAAAAGAGGAATTGGGGACCTGAGATAAACCTGCTGACCTCTGTTCTTTGGTTTCTCTTGCATTAGCACTGAAGTGAACATTGTGCAGAAAGAGCTGGACATTCTCAGCAACCATCTGCTTCTTGTTCTCTGCTTTCAACTCTCACAAGAGTCCAGCCAGCTGTGAGCACTTCTGTTAGAGCCACTGTTTCACCTCCTGAGGAGGAGCCCATGCAGTTGGGTTTTGCCTGTCTGACTCCAGAGGAGCATCTTCAGAGAATCAGGGCTGGTGAGTGCATTTATTGTGGCCAAACGGACCACCTTCTGGCAACTTGCTCCATTCGGCCAAAAAAAAAAAAAAAACAGGACTCATCAGTAGAAGTGGGGGTACTGATAGGCCAGGTTAAGTCAAGGATCACAAACACAAAGAACACACGAAAAATGAATGAATGAATTAAAAAAATAAATAAATAAAACCCCAAACACTGTCATCATCTTTCAAAAGCAGTAAAACAGAGTATTAGAAGTCACAGTTTATCCTTGGGGCAACTGTTTGTTGTGATTTGGCGCTATATAAAAAAATTGATTGATTGATTGATCTCGGTATTAGATACACCGTCATTTACGAACTAAAAGCTGCTGCTTTTTCAAATGCTTTGAACCCTGCGGCTTAAACAATCAAAATACGTCCATTAATGCGTTGATTGGCAGAGTAAAAGACACGTAGTAAATATAAACTCTTACCTGTTAGTTTCAGTGGGATTTATTAAATGCTGAAGAAAATAGTGTCCTGATTATCCACAGTGGTGTGTAAACGGTGAAGAAAAGTCCCTGCAGCTGCGCTGTGAGATCTCCTGTCTCCCACCATGTCTTGGCGATTAAATTATCCCGTGCCACAAGGAAATAAAATAAAATAATGTTAAAATTACTCCATTTTGTTTGTGTCGAGCGGACGGTAACAGTGTAACATCCAAACTGAACCTGAACTACACTACCCACAATGCTCGCTGCATCGCTTATTGATGACATCATCAAACGTCTTTGACTGTTAAACTTTGCTCACTTTACCAGCAAAAAAAAATGTTAGTGGACTGAAAGTTATTGGAACTAAATTTATCAGAAGATAATTGGTCCGATGATGGTTTTAAAACTTATCTGAAATGATAATCTGCTAACAAAAACATTAGCTTCGATAATTATCGGTTATTGGATTAGCTGAACAGTTCCCACCACTGGTCTTACTCACCATGCATGCAATGATTATAAATACAAGCCGCAATCTGTTGTAACCAATTCACCTTGCCACTTTTAGCCTTGGTGGATTCTGGTGCTGAGGGGAACTTTCTGGATCATGAAGTAGCTATTTAGTCAGACTGAGACATAGCCTTGAAGCCTTTGGAAAGACCGCTCACTGTCAATGCCCTCGATGGAAGTTTGCTGGCCGGTGTCACCCAACAAACTGAACACATCACTCTGGTGCTCTCGGGAAATCACAGAGAAACAATCAGGTTCATCATTTCTGCTCCCAAGACATTGTTGCTGCTGGGATATCTATGGTTAAAGTATCATAACCACCAGATTGATTGGTCTGCTGGGAGGGTTGTAAGTTGGAGTTCTTTTTGCCAGTCTTCTTGTTTGCACTCTGCTTTTTCTCCCACAGAGGCCGTCGTTGGCTTACTCAGTCCTGTGCCTCCAGATTTGTCCTCTGTACCAGCTGATTACCATGACCTGGGTGAGGTTATTTGTAAAGATTGTGCTCTTTCTCTGCCTCCCCGTAGACCAAAAGACTGTGCCATTGATCTCCTCCCTGGTGCCGCTTTGCCTTCTAGTCACTTGTATAAAGCCCTGGTCCAACCGAATAATGAACGATGAATAATGAGCAATACAACATGAATTTTTTTGTATTCAAGAAACATGGGAGAACAGTGGCTCTTAGAGGCTCTTAGAGGCTCTTATCCAAGTTACCTAGCAGCTACGTGGACTAGTCTGCCTCGCTGTCTCTCGTATGTGCCACGTTCAAGCCTTGTATGGGCCACAATGGGCCTTGTTAATGCAAACAACACATAGCCATCACATGGCCATCACCTGGCCTGCCTCTATGTAAGCTCATTTGGCTTCGCTCGGCCACCATTTTGCTATGAACTCCTCACACATACGGCACAACAAGCATGGTCAGAGGGAAGAAGACAGAAGCAGGAGGCAGGAAGACTGCAACCAGGAGGAGGCATACAGCTTCATCTTCATCCCCTGCTCTATCATCTGAACCCCGATCTTCAAGATCTCCAACACCACGACCAGAGGAGGGCACTGAGATAGAGGTGGACACACAGACAGACAGACAGACAGGCCTACCTCATCAGTGGGTCAGCCAAGCCAGAAAGAGGGTACACAGGATCAGAGGACACAGGAGGAGGAGGAGGATGGTAGTGGCAAGAAAACAAGAAAGAGAAGGCAGAATGTGGCATTACATGGCGCTATGGGGTTCATACGTGACTCTTTGTAGCTTTACGTGGATCATACACAGCTGTACGAGCCTTTAGGGGCCGATACCTATCACATGTGAGGAACATAGAGGCTCTATAGAAGCTTCTTCATAGCAGATGTGTGACAGATTTATACATGGCTCATTACTCAAACAATCACTGAAATTTCTGACAAATCTATACATGGCTCATTATTCAAGGCTTTATTAGATGGTCTGACCTCTCTCGACCCAAAAAAACGGCCTTGGAGAAGTATATCACAGAGTCCCTGGGAGCTGGTCTAATCCACCCTTCCTCCCCTCTTGGTGCCGGTTTCTTCTTTGGGGCTAAGAAGGACAAGACCCTACACCTCTGCATTGACTTCCGAGGGTTGAACAATATCACAGTAAAGAATATGTACCCCCTGCTGTTATTCACTTCTGCTTTTGAACCCCTCCAAGGTGCAACCATATTCACAGAGCAGGATCTAAGGAACGCTTAGCATGTGCTTCGCATAAAAGGAGGAGATGAATGAAAGGCGGCCTTCAACACTCTGCTGGGTCATTTTGAATATGTGGTGATGCCATTTGGTCTGACAAATGCACCTGCTGTTTTCCAGGCTTTGGTGAATGATGTGTTGAGATTTTCTGAATCGCTTCGTCTTCATCTATCTTGATGACATTCTGATGTTTTCTAAGACCCAGTCAGAACACATCTCCCAGGTCTATTGGGTTCTGCAGCCACTCATGGAGAATAAACTGTTTGTAAAAGCAGAGAAGTGTGAATTCCACTCAGGCTCCTTGTGTTTCTCGGGTATATTATTGAGAGCGAGCAGGTGAAGACAGATCCAGAAAAGGTCAGAGCAGTTGCTGAACTGCCACAACCCACCACCATGGAACAGCTTCAGAGTTTCCTGAGCTTTGCTAATTTCTACAGGAGGCTCATTAAGGATTTCAATCATGTTGCTGCACCACTTACCAGACTTAACTCCTCTTCAATTCCATTCTCCTGGACTCCTGAGGCCGAGGTTGCCTTCCATGAGTTAAAGGCTCTTTTCATCTCTGCACCTGCCCTGATGCAGCCGGCAGTTTGTTGTGGCGGTGGATGCATCCGACACGGGAATTTGGGCGGTTTAGTACCCGCCCCTTGAACCTGATCAGAAGTTTCATCCCCGTACCTACTTTTCCTGACATCTCTCTTCGGCTGAGCGCAACTATGTTGTTGGTGACCGAGAACACTTGGCTGTTAAACTTGCTCTTGAGTACTGGAGACACAGGAATATTCTGACTGGAATATTCTTCATGATCGATGTAATCATCCATCCATCCATTTTCAATACCCACTTACTCCAGTCAAGGGTCACGGGAGGTGCTGGAGCCTTTCCCAGCAGTCACTGGTCGTGAGGTGGGGTACACCCTGGACAGGACGCCAATCACAGGGACACAGACAGACAAACAAACACATTCACACCTGCACGCACACCTTTAAGTAATCAAATACATATAATATGGACGTCATGACTTCATAAACGCCTTCTGGGTTTAATCTTTAACGCAAAGGAGTCAGAGAAATGAACGTCACTACTAAGATATATGTAATAAGCAGCATTTCAAATTTCAGGGACAATGGAAAGTTAAAAAATGTAGAGGGTGTGAGAATAAATGTATTAATAACAGCATGGCCCCCAAGTATGACAATGGCCCCAATATACTTGGGGGCCATTACAACAGAAAATGCTTCCTCTAATGTCAAATACACTCAACAAAAATATAAACGCAACACTTTTGGTTTGGCTCCCATTTTGTATGAGATGAACTCAAAGATCTAAAACTTTTTCCACATACACAATATCACCATTTCCCTCAAATATTGTTCACAAACCAGTCTAAATCTGTGATAGTGAGCACTTCTCCTTTGCTGAGATAATCCATCCCACCTCACAGGTGTGCCATATCAAGATGCTGATTAGACACCATGATTAGTGCACAGGTGTGCCTTAGACTGCCCACAATAAAAGGCCACTCTGAAAGGTGCAGTTTTATCACACAGCACAATGCCACAGATGTAGCAAGATTTGAGGGAGCGTGCAGTTGGCATGCTGACAGCAGGAATGTCAACCAGAGCTGTTGCTCATGTATTGAATGTTCATTTCTCTACCACAAGCCGTCTCCAAAGGTGTTTAAGAGAATTTGGCAGTACATCCAACCATCCTCACAACCGCAGACCACGTGTAACCACACCAGCCCAGGACCTCCACATCCAGCATGTTCACCTCCAAGATCATCTGAGACCAGCCACTCGGACAGCTGCTGAAACAATCGGTTTGCATAACCAAAGACTTTTTGCACAAACTGTCAGAAACCGTCTCAGGGAAGCTCATCTGCATGCTCGTCGTCCTCATTGGGGTCTCGACCTGACTCCAGTTCGTCGTCGTAACCGACTTGAGTGGGCAAATGCTCACATTCGCTGGCATTTGGCACGTTGGAGAGGTGTTCTCTTCACGGATGAATCCCGGTTCACACTGTTCAGGGCAGATGGCAGACAGCGTGTGTGGCATCGTGTGGGTGAGCGGTTTTCTGATGTCAATGTTGTGGATCGAGTGGCCCATGGTGGCGGTGGGGTTATGGTATGGGCAGGCGTCTGTTATGGACGAAGAACACAGGTGCATTTTATTGATGGCATTTTGAATGCACAGAGATACTGTGATGAGATCCTGAGGCCCATTGTTGTGCCATACATCCAAGAACATCACCTCATGTTGCAGCAGGATAATGCACGGCCCCATGTTGCAAGGATCTGTACACAATTCTTGGAAGCTGAAAATGTCCCAGTTCTTGCATGGCCGACATACTCACCGGACATGTCAGCCATTGAGCATGTTTGGGATGCTCTGGACCGGCGTATACGACAGCGTGTACCAGTTCCTGCCAATATCCAGCAACTTCGCACAGCCATTGAAGAGGAGTGGACCAACATTCCACAGGCCACAATTGACAACCTGATCAACTCTATGCAAAGGAGATGTGTTGCACTGCATGAAGCAAATGGTGGTCACACCAGATACTGACTGGTATCCCCCGCCAATAAAACAAAACTGCACCTTTCAGAGTGGCCTTTTATTGTGGACAGTCTAAGGCACACCTGTGCACTAATCATGGTGTCTAATCAGCATCTTGATATGGCACACCTGTGAGGTGGGATGGATTATCTCAGGAAAGGAGAAGTGCTCACTATCACAGATTTAGACTGGTTTGTGAACAATATTTGAGGGAAATGGTGATATTGTGTATGTGGAAAAAGTTTTAGATCTTTGAGTTCATCTCATACAAAATGGGAGCAAAACCAAAAGTGTTGCGTTTATATTTTGCTAGCAGAAAAGCTATTACCAGAAGGTGGTTAAAACCTGAAATACCTACTGTAGAAGAATGGATCGACATAACCTATGATATGTTTAAGACGGAGAGGACTACCTTTGCTTTAAGACTACAACAAGAAACCTTTTTGAAAAGATGGGAAAGATGGATAAGGTATGTCACGCCAATACGACCATCATTTGTTTAAAAGTGGATCTTTTGGTCCTTTTTCTGTTTTATTTTATATTCCCCCTGTAGAGGACTTTATGTGTCATTGTGGTTTACCCCAACATTTTACACATTTGTTTGTTTCTTTATAAATATTTTTGTTCTTATGTTAAAAATGGTTATAGGTAGATACTACTAGATGTTTTTATGCCTAATGGGTCCCTACTTGTTTTTGTACTGCTTATGAAGTCTAGGACATTTTACTGTAGGTGACAGCAATACAATTACAGATGACTAAATAAGGAGTATGTTATGTTTATTCATGGACTGTATGGACCTGGAAAAGCATAATAAAAAAGAATTTAAAAAAAATAATAACAGCATGACATGAAATCCACATATTTCATCACAGCTTTTACTTGCTGCCAAAATGTCTGAATGACCCCCGGTCATCAATGCCACTTGTTATTTAATCTTCCCCATCTCCACCCCATTGTCACCTGTAGGTTCTGACTGTATCATTAAAAGCAAAGGAATTACCGTCACTCCCCCAAATCTCCCTTCTTCATTATGTGCCGCTTCCTGCTTAACATACTCAACTCAGACGTATATCCAATAAATATTCCACTTGATTTGCCTGACTGAAATACAGCAGTATCCAAATCTAATGACTCTCCCATACCTTTTGAAGCACGTTTTATAACTTTGGGAAGGGGGGCTCTCATGTTTGTTGTTTGGTTGTTACCGCAAACTATGTCGCCATCCACGCTGGACGTTGTCAACCTGAAACCTTGGAGATAGACATGTTTATGCTACAGTTAATCACCATGTCTGATGCGGCTTCACTGGAAGTGTGAGGGAGGGAAATGCCGGCTAAATGCAGTCACCACGACCTAATGAGGTGGTTTAGCTGCTGCAGTGTGCTTTCAGTCGTACTCTGTAATTCAGAGACACCGACTCCACAGTTCTCCCAGCCAGCCTGCGTCACATGTGCGTCCGTCCGTATTCGCCATATTGCCCACAACCCTGTGAAACATGTTGAACGGCTGCTGTAAGAATCAGGCCCAACAAGCCGTCCATCACAGTGGAGTGTGTGGTTTGTAAATGGGGGACAGAGAGAGGTAATGGAGAACTGCAGTTCAGCCAATTTTAATGGGGCAAAACGAACTTCCCATGTGAAAACAAAAAAAATTGTTGAAAATCTCTGTTGTAGTTTCTGCCCCGTCCTCTTACATTCTCTCTGGCCTCCTCCAAACATGCACTCTTGTACAAACAATTTGCCCACTGTTTGATGCCATAGTGACCTGTTTGAAATGACCTTGAATAAATTTACGACTAGTAGTACATTTTCTATGCTCAAAATAATCACATCTCATCTGGATTCTATGTATTTGGGCCTTTACAAATTTGGTTTAAATCAAGCTTCCAAGTGCTTTGCTCACTGTGGACAGCTGAACGAATGAGTGCGAGAGAATGGGGCCATCGTGGGAGTTACTAAAATCCACTGGACACTCAAAGTATCAATGACATAACATTGTAGTTGTAGGTACCTTATTGACACTGCAGAAAAATGGCCATATTTAAATTTTATTTGCTTATTTATGTTCATCAATTTTTCATAATGTACCAGTCTATATCAGCACTAAATCTGTTTTATACTGTCAGCTCTGGTCAGTTTGTTTACCACTGGTGCCAGGCATGAATCTTGTCTTGTTTTTTGGGATTTCTGGTCAGGTTCTTTCGTGGTTGAGTTAATATTTATTCAACCAATTGCAATGTGTCTTTTATAACAGCATTACTTCCAAAACATTAGCAGTGAAATATTGGATACCTCAGCATTCAGTTTTATGTCCGGTTTATTTTCACTTTGTAGAGCACCTCTTAGAAAAATGCTATGAAGCTATGGAATTACCTTTCACTGTTATGGTGATGACACCC